>NW_027270988.1:3657500-3715000 GCF_040938485.1 Diadema antillarum
TATAATTTTTCGCTCTGGAAATTAAGGGGGGGGGGGGGCGCACCGGGCACAGCTGCTGACAATTACTGGCAGTAACATCAGAAGAATTGCATAAAGATTAAATGCGAGCGAGCTTGAAAATGTTGACATTTTACCGTCCAAAAACTGCCGTTTGAAGCTATATCTTTTTTGCTTTCGAAATTAAGGGGAGCGCACCGGGCGCAACTGCTGGCAATTACTGAGCAATATCAGGAGAATGGCATTACGACTAAATGCGAGAGAGCGGAGCGAGCGACCTTGAAAATTTTGACATTTTAGAGTCCCCAAACTGCCGTTTGTAGCTATATTTTTTCGCTTTGGAAATTAAGGGTGGGGGACGCACCGGGAGCAACTGAGGGCAATTACTGGCAGCATCTTCAGGAGAATGGCGTTACGACTAAATGCGAGAGAGCGGAGCGAGCGAGCTTGAAAATTTTGACATTTTAGAGTCCAAAAACTGCGGAAATTAAGAGGGGGCGCATCGGGCGCAACTGCTGGCAATTACTGGCAGCAATATCAAGAGAGCATAACAATTAAATGCGCCCGCTGCGCCCCCCCCCCCCCCCCCCCCCCCCCTGATCCGCCACTGGTAGTCAAGGATGTCGGTTTATGTTCACGACTGGGGGAGGTATGACCAGGGAGGTGGCGTCGAAGTGACCAAGCGGGGAAGGATGTCCAAAATCTGCACTTTAGAGCATCCCCTAATTGTGCGTGTTTGTTTATGTGTGTGTATTATATACATGGAAAAGTTAGGAATTAGCCCAGGTCAAGTCTTTTTATTGGCAATGCAAGACATTTTTATATAGACTACTATGTATATTTTTGTTATTCAAACACTGCGAGATTTGTATGCAGTCTGGTTTGTGTGATATCTATGTGGTTCATTAGTCTATTACTCATCGATTTTTTTTGTACTGGTGTAATTTTAGTTGGTCAAGACAAACATATCCGTTCTCCGTGTACTATGCCTATGAACTCGGGAACCTACAGTTTTACAAGCTTTAAAGCTTTTATGTAGGCCCCATCATATTTCTTATACTTACTAGTGACATTTTCATACATTGTGACCATGTACATTTGTGTCAAGTATATTTTCTTTTTCTTTGTCTTCTACAATCAAAAGACATGATTGTATATATTTTGTACTCTTGTTTTGTTGTCAATAATTTTGTAATGTTATCATTGAGAAAATGGAAATATGAAATAAATTTGAATTGAACTGAACTAAAGCAACACTGCAAAATCAATGATCTAGCTTTGATATAACGAAGCGTAAGGTACAAAGGTGTACATTCTACATCACATTGCGCAACATTGTAGCAACTCTTTTTGCCGTTCGGATGTTCTGAGTACACTGCGCACATCCTGCTTATATGCAGAATGCCAACCAGGAATCGCGCTGAATCACAATCTTTTGTCGGGTCCGGACTTTTTGAACAATGTTTCACAGTATATGTACCTATTCAATTATGGTTAAAAGAAATCATAGAAAAATATCTTATTTCTTGATCACCCTTTCATTCAAAAGTAGTTTACTAACCCTTGAATTACTATTTTGGTAAGTCTTTTTTTTTTTTACCAGCGGATGGGGGGGGGGGGGGTGGGGGGGGGCGCACCCCCCCCCCCCCCCCTCCGTAGTTACGCCACTGCTTTTGGGTGAAATAATTGGACAGATTTCTAACAAAAAAGCAAGAAAATCTTTTCATCGCGGGAATTATGATTATGTGGGGTGGGGCAAATGGTGCGCTTGCCTTCCAATATTTCTATGGGGCAACATTTTTGTTTTCTTTCAAAAGCAAGAAAATCTTCTTATGTCGGGAATTATTAATTATGGGGGGGGGGGGCAAAATTGAAATATGCTTGCCCCTCCAATATTTTTATGGAGGTAACTTTTTGTTTTTCTGTCAAAAAAAAGGTAAGAAAATCTTCTCGTCTCTGGAATTATGGAGGGGGGGGTGGGCAAAATGATATGCTTGCCCCTCCATTTTTTTTTTTTTTTTTTTAATGAGGCTAAGGCTCGCTCTTGTGCTGGCAGTATGGATTGGTCAGAAGTAACGTACATAGACCCTACATACTTGTAAGTAGCACACGTACATGCAAACGTGTATGTGCTCCGTATCGTACGGATGTACAGTACGGTCGATAAATAGTAAACACTGTATAGAATACTAGTAGATATGTATAAAATCAGTGCTGCCAGAACCAGGGGTGCGAGCTTGTTTTTGCCCACGATTTTTTTTTTTTTTTTTTTTTGGTCCCTGGTGCAAAATATAAAAAAAAGATAGAAAAGAATAATCATTTAGCGTCCGGCGTTGATGTCGCTCGCAGACTGAAGGTTTTTTTTTTTGTTTGTTTGTTTGTTGTTGTTTTTTTAAGGATCTGAAGGGGGGGGGGGTGCGTTCGCACCCAACGCACTCCCCCTGGTGACGCCCATGAAAATCCACATTATGAAGATCTCAAATGACATCTGACTTGTACTTTCTTAGGGTTTTCAACATCTTTCTTTTTTTCATTACTGATAAAATAAAACAGATGGAAATCAAGTGTCATCTATAAAGCTTACCTTGGGGGCAATGTTCTAGCCAGGCCGTCGTGGCGCCATGTCCATTCGTTCCTAAACACGTGACGTTGATGCATCTGTTGGGGCGTGGCGAGAGCAGGGTAGAGGCGGAGTTTGATGATGAAATGTTGACGTTGTCAGCAGCGATTGCGTACGAGTGAAGGGGAGGAGACGGCTGAGCGGTGACGTCCACGTGACATTCAATAAACAGGCTTACAACATTGTTCTCGCCTCTGATCTCGGTAGTTTCAATTGACAAAATGCCGGAATTGGGTTGAGCGCCATCTACGAGACCATCAAAATGAACAACAGTTTCATTCAAGCATACAACCTCGTTCGTTGCAATTTGAGAATCAGAAAAAAAAATGAAAGAAATAAAATAAAATATATCGATGCGAAACTGCAAAAAGTCCGGTGTTAAATAGTGAACACCGAGCTGGTGTGAAATTTTCGGTGCTCATTTATGGTGTTAAATTAACACCTCCGGGTGTCATTTCCAAATTTTAAACTGTTTTTTGAAGAGTTTCTTAGTAACTGCACTTCTTGTTGATTTTTAATTTAAACAAGACGATCAAGAATTTTACATTAAAATACTAGAGTTTTGAAAAAATGTGAAAATAAATTTACACCAAAGTAACACCAGCTGGTGTGGTCTCTTATTGAAGCTGGACGGGTGTTAAACCATTGATATTAATACCAACAAATATCAAATCAACACCATGTGGTGTCATTTTTGAATTAACACCAGTACAGTGTCAAAATAACACCAGGTACAGTGTCAAATTAACACCACGAAGTGTCAGGTGAACACTTTTCAACACCATCACAGTGCATTTTTAACACCTGTGGGTGTGGTCCTTTATTGAAGTTTGATCGGTGTTAGATTTAACACCCGTGGTGTTAAATCTAACACCGATGTTTTTACAGTGTATCAGCAAATGATTCAGACTGAATACAGACGATCTATATCCTGCCATAACGTTTCAATGCATGACATTTTTTAATTCTATGAAGAGAATTCTACTGAAGTCATTAATCTAACCAGACAAAATCCATATACGAACTTGGCATTTGTTTACTCATTATCAACAGGATGATGACTATGTATATTCCATAGGTCTACATGCCATATATTTCGCCTTGGTCAGGTGATAAGTTTTTATCGTGACATTTATTGTTTTATATAAAGGTCACATTAGGAAATGAATTGATATTGATAGCATTTCGTAACTTTTTATCACAGTGAAAGGAACGAATACGTTTGCTCATTTATTTTCAATCTTTTATTTGGTATTGCTGACAGAGCGTGGCATCTCCAGAAAATTATTACGGAAGGAAACCAGAGAGGGTATATAGATTAAAACTGTGCGTGGAAACAGCAATAGCTATTAGATATACATGATGTCAACGTGTTTGAAATGACACCCAATCGAATCCTAACAATTTTCTTCTTTTTATTTCGGGCAAAAAGCATCGTTATGAAAGCAGTTTTTTAAATCAAAAATAGGTACACATTTCGACTGAAGATCTACTTCAACAAAGCATTATGTCTTTATTGTTAGCCATGGAATTATTCGTTTTCACTTTAGATGATCTTATTCAGGTGCAATGATTAGTGACTACAATGAATGGGACCGAGTAGCTAATGCATTTAGAAAACTTTTGAATCAGTTATTACCTGAATCGCAAATTCCTGCAGGTCCTTTTCGTAGTCCACACATGGAATGAAAAATGAAAATGAAGAAATCCAAATAAACAACGGGAGACGAGACTACAGCCTGTTAAACAGACTTATATAAAAAGTGACCTATATGCACATCCATAATTACCAACACTTCTCATGACCATAACTATGTATGTTAGGACTCAATGATGAATTGTCTTCTGTCAAGCATGACTGGTGTTGCCGTGTGTTTTCAATTTTTAATGTCTCCTATTACGTTATTTCTCAATTTACAACAACCAAACAACTTTATCTTAATATTCAAAAAAGGAAGAAGAAGAACAAGAAGGCATGAGTGCCCTTTTCGTTCATTTTCAGTTCAATATTTCCCCTTCTTCGCACGTATAAACATGACACAAGCTGAACACAAGAGGTTTGAACAAAAATAACTAATGATGAATATTACACGTTATTAATCTGTAGTTCAGCAGGTAAAGGCAATCTACACTTAGAGGAATTACCCGTTTTGAAGTTTATGCAAAATACAAACTTAATGGGTACAATCTGATTCGTGACTGTGCGCCATAAAGCAATGAAGTCGCAGTGGCCCTTCAATCATCAGGCCTAGATTTAATGTCTCATTTTGTCTGACAAAATAGCTGAAATTTGTGTTTGGGGATTGATGCTTGCATCTGATATTCCTCTAGAAGAGTGTGGGTATAATAACTTTAGCGTTCTACACAGAAATGTTAATCAGTTATTGCGTTTTCATGGATCTGTTCTTCAAAGCCATTTTTTTTTTACAGTACTACAGTTGTACACTGTCAGTGGTCAGGTCAGACTTCCTGATCACCTTATCTTACGGAGTTACGAACTTCTAGATTTGACGAGTTACACATCATTTCACAGCTGCGAGCCACTTCTTTTGAAACTCTGGTCTGATCTGAACAAATACATCAGGGGACTTTTTTTTTTTGGGGGGGGGGGTGTTGATTTGTTCAATGTCACATTGAGTTTCGACCCTACTTCGTTAAACTTCTTCCAATTACAACAACATTCCTGCTATTATTTCGCTTTTCGTTACATTTTCTTTTAGTGAAAAGTAAATTGATTTTGTGAACCTGATGTTTCAATAAAACAAAAATATAAACTCGCATTAAAATATCCCCAAAAGTCTCGGCAGTACATTGAAACGAAAAAGGATATGATGAACGGGAATGTATTGCGAAAACTTGTGTATTAAACCAATACTCTTCACTGACGAAATAAATGCCAAGGAAAAAATGAGTGTGACAAAAATGAAAAAAAAAAAGAGAGAACATTTCTGTTGACATACCTGCAAACTGTAGCCTTGCTGACCGAACCAAACCTAGGACATGGCATTGTAGAACATCTCCGTTGCTGATTGACGCTGATGTAAATGTGAATTCGCTCCTCATGTTGTAGTAGACGAACTCCGTAAAACCGTAAGCCAAACCAACCTTGCGCCGGCTTTCCGCATACCGCTCAGCAGTGGTTGTTAGGTTTCCTAGGCAGATGCATGCAAAATAATATATGATATCAATTGTAATTGATCCCATTTTCTTTCTTCTTTTTTTTTGGGGGGGGGGGGTTTAAAGGGATAGTACAGTATTGGTGGAGATGAGAATCGGGCTTTTAACTTTTTGCAAGATACCAAGAAAACACTTTTGAAATAGTACAGAGCATACCATTTTAAGAGGAATTCAAATTTCATTTGATGAAAATCGGGTTTGGAATTACTGAAACATCCAAAAACAAAGTAAAACAAAGCGATCGTAATAAAGTGTGAGTCACACACTTGTTAGAATCGCGCTGTTTTGGATATCTCAGCCATTTCAAAACCAATTTTCATCAAATAAGCGTTGAATTCCTCATGGAATTACATGTTCTTTGATATTTCATAAGAGGTTTCTCACTATTTCATCAAAAAATGTTAGAAATCTGAAATTAGGTCTCAACCAAAACTATACGATCCCTTTAAGTAAGATTTTAAGTGTCTTCTGACTTCTGACTGATAACAGAATCATTACGGAATAACTATTTACGTTGCATTACAATTAGCCCCCTTATAACACATGTACCTTGCACAAGAGACCAGTTAAAACAACAAGCTTAAACTCAATCAGTCTCGTCTTTCTAACACAAAGCACACGAGGAAGTAACCATTGGTTACTCTATTTTAATTCAACTCTGTAAAAGTCCAGGAAAAGAAACAGAATTAATTATAGTAGTGCCATTATATCAAAATGATAATTTTTCGACTGACAACAAGCCAGTATGTGTCAGACTGATATATTCGGTAGATCACAATGGGTGTCTTTATGAGCGTTATGTATTTTATGCCTGTCATAGACATGTCAACTTATTTGTCTAAAGTGTTGCGCTTTATTACGAAAAACAAAACAAAAAATTGACAACAATATCGACAAATATTATGTACTTACTTTCTCCTTCACATCGTACACCTGCATCTTTGTTATGTTGGCATGTATTCCAACCCTGCAGGTTACATCCCCAGGGAAGTCTGTAGCACTCCAGTAGGGAATTCTCATTCCCGGTGGGACAGAAAACTCCTCGGGTTAGCCAAATCGGTCCCGACCCCTGTCCAAAATGCGCGGCAAGAAAGTGTGCCGAAGCTCTAGGGTAGCCGAGCTGTTTGCAAACGACGTGAGCTTCTTCTATACTCCAGCCATTCCAGTCACAAATCGTTCCCCAGATCCCGTCGCACTCTATCTCGACTCGTCCCTCTCTCTCGTTTGCTCCTCCAGCAAGTCTCACTGGAAATAATATATCGGCAAATTCACTACATCAAAACTAACAAAAGAGAGACACTTTGAACGCGTAAACAAAACAAAACAGAGAAAAGAGGTTTATCATAGTCTTGAGATGTTCAGATTTACCCACAGAACATCATTATTCATTTCCCCCTTGATTATGATAAAAGATCATGCAACTCAGATTTATATTCACGAATTTATACAAGATATTAGAGACATCACCAAGAGTAGCATCATGGCGGTGTTTATAATTATGGATGTTTAAATCTGTTAAATATCAGTATGGATTATTCATTTCCAATTTGAAGATACATGCGCAGAAATGTGAGTGACATAATTGCGCGATTATCGATACTATTTAACTGACTTTTGTTTTATGATTAATTTACCTTAATGGCCGATCACATTACTGTCTAATGTAACATGCATACATGAACATTATAATCGTACGCTTAGTAACTGTCAAATTTCGATCACTGTATAAACTATACAGACTTCCATTCGTGTCCCGTCAGTTGGTGATTGTCATAGATAGTGCACCAGAGATGCCAAGTTCAAAAAAACTTTATGAGTGAGATTTTTATGACTCGGCGTCTCGGCGCTTGCGCGCATGCGCACGCGAACGAGGAGGATGTCCCCCTCCCATGATAGGGAGATTTTTTTTTTAATTATTAGCTGTTAATGATGCGATCTGGTGCATACTTAAGTGACTATTTTTTACTAATTTTGAAAGGCAAAAGCGAAATATACCTTCAATTGCAACTATTACTCTAAATCCTTTGAGCTATGCTCCTTATTTTTGGCCCAAATTGCAGACTTCACCAGATGCGTGAGAAAAATGGGTGCCATACGTGAGAAAAATGGATGCCATGCGTGAGATCGTGAGACAGACCCTAAATGCTTGAGTCTCACGCAGAATGCGTGAGACTTGGTAGCTCTGAGTGCACTCTGATGAAATGCAATTCTCTCCATTGCTGCGCAGAAATTGCCCATGCATTCGACTCTAATAGTTGAGGGGTATATTTTGGAGCTATTCCAGTTTCCGGCGTGTTTTCTTACCGGTTGAACCGTCGCAGACTTTCGTGCAGTGGGTGCCAACAGCTGTTCTGTAGTAATACGATCACCGCTGTGCAGCTTCAAAAGTCTGCTCTTGTCTGAATGAAAAGATCCAGTGATATTTTCAGAGCCGCTTCAAAATGGTGATTGAATGCCACCTTTTTGAAGAGAGCTACATGACAGAGTTAAAAGAAGATATACTTCGGTTTGTGAATAGCATTTACGAAGGAATACAAAATGCCGTGATATGGGGAATTAACTTCTCCCAATTATGTTTTGATATCGTACATGGTTTCCGTCCTGGTCTGTGGTATTTCATTCTTGATTATTTCTTTTCTCGGAATAACCAACAAGTTTCAATTTATTGCCGAGGAAATATTGCCTGGAATTTAATCATCAATGTCAAAAAATGTCAAAGTGTTTATCTGTAGCAGAGAAAATAAAGTATAAGATTGCTGCGAGCTAGCCTTTATTCATTAGACAACTATATCCGCACTTCTTTTTATTTGGTATTCACGTGGACAGCCCTATAAGGCTGTCCTACGGGCTGAAATGGCAGAAAACCACCTTACATTTCAAGCATTGTAGGTCAAATATCGAACCTCATGAAGGGATATGGCATTATAGGGGAATGCATTTCTAAAGTGGAAAGTCATCTTTTCGACATTCTCATAATACTTATCGAATTTAGGAATAATTTAATTTCAGACGTCCTCCCTACCCACTAGGCAGTCCGTTGACTCACACTGTGTGTTGTGTTCCCGTCTTATGCAAAATTATAGTCTTATACAAATGACGGGAAAAAGCAATTATTCCCTTTTCTAAGGCATAAAGACACAAATCATGACGAATAATCAGCGTGTCACATACTTATAAAGATAGAGAAAACAGAATGATTTGATAAATACAATTACGAGATTCTTTCTGAGTTGAAAAATAGCCGCAACACGGATAATGAGGGGAAAGGTTACAGATGTCCCGGCTAAACAATAGGAGCTTTATATCTTTCCTTGCAATGATTTAAATCACTTTTCTATGAATCCTGACAGATTAATAGGTTTTCAGCGACGATTTATTATTCTCCTAGCCAGTTACACAATATGTCCTCGCAAATTAAACATTTGTTGCTTAGTAGGTTTCTTTAAATCAGTGGAATTCTCGATAGAAGGAAGATAATAAAGCTTTAGATTTTCGCTGTACAGAGTCAGGTATGCTTTGTATATTAAGCAGGGGCAGAAATATAACCCACTCTTTGATCCCTTTTCCCTTTCTTGTACCTCATTGAAACGCACATTGTCGGAGATTAGTATGGGTTTAGGTTTTCTTGGGCTCCTTACAGATTATCCTGATTTTTGAAGATGAAAATCGGCCGGTGTTATTTAATGTCGGTTTTTCTATCCTGTATCCTTAGGCAGTCCATTGTCTCTGCGATTGATTCTTCCTTTTGCCATGTTACGGTACCTGGAGTTACTCCTTCTAATGTTTTTCCTCCTGGAGCTGTTAAAAGTCCATGTAGGTGACCAATCCTTCAATAGTTTGGCTCAAAATGTATGTGTTGTCCATATCGTAACGGCTTGGTTGCAATACCTTCGCTATTTTTCTCGAAAGCGAGGAATCTTCAGAGAGCAGCGAGCTGTTCGGTCGAAGTTCACTTCCGTCTGCTTGGGAAGCATTGCTTAAGGATACTCAAAATCATTATGAAACTTGTTGCAAACATGCTTTGTCCTCGGTATTGCTGTCGCAAAGTGTACAACTGTTGTCAAATAGACAGAAGAACAAAATGTGCAAGAGCGTCATGAATTATTTGGACGGCAGCGTAAATAAATCGCATAACAAGGCCAAAGAACTATGAAAATAGAGACTGTCGGAGTTACATAGGGTCGTATGTGTTGTACGCTAGTTTGGCAAGTACAATACCAGCTGCATTGTAACAAAAAAGAAAGGAGAAGAAAATGGGGACTGCGTTACTATATAAAATTTCATTTGTCATGGACAGTGTCCTCGCGTTTGTGATCAGACTACGAATGATAAATTCCTGATATGTCAAAGCTTTGACGCGATTCGGAAATTTACGTGTAAACCTGATTTTGAATTTTTCACGATCTTTCTATAAATCCTTAGAAAGTCCGCTGAATGCTTCATAACATTCTGCTCTTTTACATCTCAGACAGGTCGGTTGGTCATGCGTTGCTTTTCGTTGATTTACCGACATTTTCTATTTTCCAGTTTGTAAGTGTCCGGATTTTCGACTTCAGGAGACAATGTAGTTTCGTCCCATCAAGTTAAGATATATCTATATTTACATGTCATGCCACTATATGGGTGAAAATAAACGATTCACTGAATTAGGTGAAAGGTTGATTTCCGTCCCTAGACAAAAGTGGAATGACGTCATCGTGTTATTTTTGGAAGGATTCATGTAAATCATGTTTTTTTCTCAAATCATATGACTCACAGACTATGAATCATCACTAGAGTTTCTATTCTGAGTTTGATCCCAAACCTTTTCACCTCTGGACATTACAAAGTGTATTTTCTTGCGAACTATTGAAATTCTATGAAAACGTGTTTTTTTTTTTTATTTCAGCTATCAGTTGTTAACGAACGCTAAACTTCCATGCGTTAGAATTGAATATTGTCTTTTACAACCTCTGCATAGTTCTGAGTTTTTTGATAGGTTCACTACGTTGTGATTGTGCTTATTTTTGGTGTATGTGTGTGAAGGACTTTTCTTTTGTTTTTCCTTCTTTCATTGTATCGGACAAATAGTAATATCTCAAATATTTCCGGTTAATTATAGTAGTGCTATCATATCATTTAATAACTTTGTGAATAAAAATAGATGAATAAACAATAGATGACAATACAAATACATGATAACAGAAAAAAACCTACATCTGCATAATGAATATCAAATTTTTGTTGCAAAATATCGGTGAGATAGAGGACGCTGATAATTTGCTGTGTTTAACTTGCATGTAATTTTAACTTTATGTACAACATAAGTTATACCATAACTGAAAATATAAAAAGGAAATACAAAAAATATGTCAACGTATAAAAGGATATAATATCAATAAATTATAAGTGTTATTATTGTATTATACAAAAATAAGTTTGGTTCCAAAGGGAGCTGAATCCATATAGAAATGATGGATTTAGAAGCGATTGGAACCTCTTCATATATATATATATATATATATATATATATATATATATATATATATATATATATATATATATATATATAATATATATACATATTTACGTATATGTATATTTATATCTGATATTTCTCATTATATTCTTTTTTTTCACAATCAAGACAGAAGGTTTATGTTTGTTTGATTTTTTTTTTTCTTGGTAAGATTAGATGTACAATACATGTTTCTCCTAGTTATATCACGTATCTTTTCAGCTGCAGCTTTACCAGGGTGTCATGAAGACGTGTCATACATCTCTCTCTCTCTCTCTCTCTCTCTCTCTCTGTATACATATATATAATTATGAAGGAGCTACATTGGTGTTGTAAATGGTCGAGACCCCTTCTCGCATTCTCTCTCTCTCTCTCTTTCTTTCTCTCTCTCTCTCTTTCTCTCTCTCTCTCTCTACATATATATATATATATATATATATATATATATATATATACATATACATAAGTATGTGTGTGTGTGTGCGTGTGTGTGTGTGTGTGTTTGAATCATCTGCGATTAGACATGATCTGTACATCTGTTCCACAATCGAACAGTTCACCAGACACCCCAGCAATGTATTCTCGGAAGTCAACTACGTCACGTGACGTCACAGGGTTGAAGGACAACGAAGTAGACGCTGGCGCTGTTCCATGAACGCATCGCGGACCGGATGGGCAGAAAATGTACTGAAAATTAACACACAAATCTTCTAATTTTTATTCAAAATGCACAAATACTGTAAAACATGTGGTATATTTCGTATATCTAGTGATATGAGCTACCCCAGGTAACGGAAGAATATTGAATTAGGTCGCGGATTAGATTTTCCACACTGTCTAATCAGCTTTGCAACTCGGTTCACCGTGGGGGTGGTGGTAACGCCATCCGTTATTTGGACGCCGTTCAAATACCAAGCCAAGTGGTAGGAACCGTGTACGTCTTCTGCCGAACACACAGCCGTTACCTCTTGGTTAGCCGGGAGAGGGCTGGGTACATCGAGTGTCATTTGGATTCCATCTGATTATAATGACAGAAAAGAAAAAGAGAAAAGACAGAGAGAAGGAGACAGAAAGGGAGAAGGGGATTTATTATGAAGAATAAGAAACATGGAGAAGCGAAAATAAAGATAGAGAGAGAGAGAGAGTGAGAGAGAGAGAGTGAGTGAGAGATGAGAATGACCAACAGAGGAAGAGAAACTGCAATATTTTGGATGCAAATTTCAGAATGTATTTTGGCAAGATATTGTTTACAAGAAACTGTGTGCTTTATGACTCTTAAGATTACCACAACAAAATAAAAAAGAAAGAAAATTGAATTTAATAACGTTAAAAGAATTTTTATTGCCTGTCATGTAATGCATGAATTCTACTTTCGGTACTTCATTATCAAAATATATTCAATATCAACAGTATCCTTCGTTAAAATGACTATCTGATCAGAGCCTCTATCAAAGAACAGACATTATGACAAACTTTCAGCAATATTTGGTTACATGATAAAAATACAGTTGTTTTCAATGGTCATTATCACCAAGTTAGACGTTTTCCTTTTGCTGAAAACAGAAGAGCCTGACAAACGAGAAAGTATCTGAGGTCTTTCCATAGGTTTACTCACCGATACATTGTATGCCGATGAAAAGTACGCATACGTGTAGCAAAATTCGACCTTCAGTCATCATTGTCAAGGGCAAGAGTATCCACATTGGTAGAAATCTAAAAGAGAGAACAGGGGAAAAACTAATCAGTGATTTAAAAGGTGCGTCAAATTATTACTTCATGATTTAAAACAAATGCAAAGAAACATGATTATAATTTACTGTTGATCATAATATCGCCACTTAATGTGTGACACAGGAAATCATCAGAGTTTGAATACTTTCAGAATGAGAATAGATGATGGTTTTAAGAAGAAGGTGTATCGATGATCCTGGAGAAAACTCGACGAATGCCTGGGAGACAACAATCACTGGTGACCAACTTCTCAATAGATTAATGTGCAGCAAATAGTCGATGTCCGAAACGATGTGAATCGTCTACAAAATGCACCGTCAATATAAGCACGCGTATTGCCAATATTACATCAAATGACCGTCACGGTCCTAACACACGCAGGATCAGTATTACTCCGCGCAGTTACTTCCTGGTTGAGGTAAGTCACGATTTATTTATTTTTTCTCTCTTTCCTTTAATCTGCTTCAATTGATAAATCAATCCTAGACATGATGAAAACTCTTCTTTTGTAAGCAATTGCTACTTCGCTGTATGTATTTCTAATTTGCACGTCTTAATTCAAGGATTTTGTTTTTCTTAATGCGTAATGATTTGGGAATCAAATGGTCTTGCATGCTTACGATATTCACTTTTGTTTTCACAAAGAATGTATGAGATCGGATGGTGTAAGCTGAGATAAATGGAGGAAATGATGGTGTCATTGAATACATTTTGTTTAACATCAGTGTCACAGCGTACAGTATTTTGATATAGATCATCTTCAAAGCATCATTATCAAAACTATTGAACATTATGTTTTAACTCTTGACTTTGTTGATCAAATGCCATTATAAAACAACTCAGTCCAAATGTTGTTTTGTTTTGTTCCAGTTTTAAATTCCAAAAAGAAAATGCACTGTGTGTAAGACAATGTATACACTGAAATCCACTCTATTACTGAAAACGACTCCGTTGATCAAGAGACACTTTCTTTTCAACTCAAATTTTAATCTATTCCTTTATTTCTTTGTGAAAATAGATTAGATATAACAAAGGAAAATAATATATCATACCCAGATGGAAGGATAATAGAATATTGCCAACATATAGAAGAAAGTGCTCATATGAAAGTTGGAATCTGAGAATAAATGCTTAAGAAATATGATGGAACCTACTTAATAAAAGCAGGCTTGTCGAGTGTAAAGATTAAGATGAGGAGCAAGTAGTGCTATACAAGCACGAGAAACACAACCATGTCCGGTAAGATGGAAAAAGAGTTCATGTATTCATAATGCCTATCAAATTCTCAGAAATATAACAAAAGAGTTGAGATATATTTAAGAGTCACTTAAGAATACAATGTTATCATTATTATTATTATTATTATTTTTTTTTTGGGGGGGGGGGCATCATCGAAATGGCCCTACATTAATAAAGCAATACTTCCAATACAGAATCATAAGGTAGTGAAATGTCTGTAATAACAGAATAAGTCATAAAATTTAAGGAAACTGATCGATGCGGCCTACGGAAATAGATGTTTTTTTTTCTTTTTTTTTAATGAGGAAAGAGTCAAGAATTACCTTGTCTGTACCCCATCCCACGCCCAATTCTGATAAGGTGTTTTATTCTCTCCATGTCACCAAGCTTTCCAGCGTTCAAGAAGCTGATTTCTCTTGCGTACTGCGTTTCAGCGCCTAACTGTCTGCACGGCTGATTGCATCTATAAAATGGCAGCAAAGTTCCTTCTCAATATCATATTGATAATGTCACCCTGTTTCCATACCATTTTTTTTTGTTAGTACACCATTAATACTCAAATTTCCTGTCTATAGTTTGTGTGAAATTAAAATGCACATTTGATTCATTGGCACAGAACAGTAAGGGTTAAATAATCAACACTAGGAAGTGAATATCCTGGGATGTAAAGAGGCATAATATACATGACATGTATAATTGCGTTGACAAGAAAGCATGCTAAAGACATTACAGATTTATCCGGAAATTAGAGTCAAATGTCGATTAAAAGCAAATCTTGTCTGTCAGGTATTAAATTCCTGTTTGCGTTTCTAAGCAGGTTTCGATGTCACCGAGTCGGTATTCTTGGCAATCCTCTTGTTAACAGACCCCCCCCCCCCCCCTTGTTTCAATAATCTTGCCAGGATATGCAATACAGTGTCGTGTACAAATTCTCGATCACTGCCATTTCGCTGCGTCCATCCCGTATAACATGTCTCTTACATGGCACACTCGACTTTCCTGTAGCAGTGTATGGCCCGATGGGGCCACCAAAATCATCAATTTCAAATTTTTGGTGGCCCGAGAGAAAAATTTGGTGGCCCGAAAAAAAAAAAAAAAAACATTGATAAAAGTCCATTTTTTGTCTCAAAAAGTCTCACACTCACTGCATGCATTTATGCATTTCCGGCGCATAAAGTTACGAATTTATTGACACACTTTTCAAAAAATTTTGGTGGCCCGAGGTGGGCCACCAAATTTGCCCTTTTCTGAAATTTGGTGGCCCGACTTTCATTTTTGGTGGCCCCGGACCACCGGGCCACCGTTAGTGTCGAGCCCTACCTATAGGCTTAATGACTTATTTCCCTTTCCAGAAAGGGAATAAGCAATGCACACCTAGTTGTTCGTTTTACATAAGAAAATTTCTTCTAAATTTGAAAAGAATTCACATTATCGACTGACGGTAAATAGTGGTGATGTCACATTAATTACCTGTTGTAATGTATCATTACAGTATTTTTTTTAAGTGCTGACTAGTCATTTCTTTTATTATGTGTCAATTTATGTGAAATGTCATAATTATGACATATCTGCACTCTAATGAGAATGTAATACATGTCAAACTTGAACAGCAATTTATATATACTTCAATTATGTCTACTTGATATAAACACTGTACGATGTAAATGATATGTATTTAGAAGTTAATCGTTCATTTCATTTCATCCTAAACACATATTCGAAATATATCATAAAATTATCAAAAACCTATTTGGGACGCACAACTGCATTCAACATCATCTGGAAACTTACGTCACAAACGTTTTTATCAGAAAGAGGCCATAAGAGAGAGAGAGAGAGAGGGGGGGGGGGGGGGGAGAAGCGGGGGGGGGGGGGTGGTTAGAAGGGGTGAATAAAGGAAGGTGATGAATAAAACGCGATGGATAAGTCTTATGTTTTGAGGGAAATTATTGAGACGTGCATGAGCATCTGCAGGTTGGACAAGATACTTATTAAAATGTAAAAAAAAAAGATCTGTTTATCAAAATATCAATATCCGACCACCACAACGAAACGAAGAATCAGACTACTCGACAAAGATGACGATTCCTGTATTTTCTCTTCATCGATCCAATGTCCTCCTCAAGGTATCGCTGGAATGAAGCTTCATTGTCGTCCGTTCACAGTTCAACCCAAGAGTCCAAAATTTAGGCCTAATCCACTTAAGACAGAGTGAGACAAGAAAGCCAAGGGAGTAAGTGATTAGTTGATTGAAGCTGGGCTCGACACTTGTATGTTTTAGCCTATTCATTAAATGCAATTCACTATAAAGCCATATTTACCAGATGAACACACACAAAAAAAGATTAAATCAAATATTGAGGGCATCCTTCTATTATAGATATCTGTGTCACCTACACATAGTTGCTATAAGCGTGGGCTAAGCATTGGCTTAAAAAAGGATCTGATAGCCATTGATATTGGTGAGACGTGACTTGGGCAGACGTTTAGTAAACGACAGGTGATGATGATAGTTTTGCTGTGTCAGATTTTGTTTTCACTGTTGTAAGTTTCACATTATTCATGTACTTCCTCATCTATCAAGATTGTCTGAAGAGTTGCTAATTTCCACTTTTGCAATCATTAAAACTTTCTTGGAAAGTTTCATCTCTATCTATCTGATAATGATGACCTTCTTTAAAAAGTTTTGAAAACGTTTTTCCCTTCTTTTGATTAAAATCTTTATTTTACCGTTTGTACTTGAATTTTTAAACAATAAATATTTCTAAACAAATTAACCAAAACGTTAAACAACAACATATCTAATCGACTGTAGCATTTGCTACTTTTAATGTGAGTATAAAACAGTATCTGTTCTGATACTTGTCTCCACAGAAAACCAGTAATTTGAAACGATTCACCAGGCAATGCCATGTCCGCATATAAAAGGCTGTATATACAAAATGCACACACATTTCACAAAAGCTTTCGTTTCTTTTGCTCTCTGAATGTACTTGCTCACGACTACACACTTCGAAAGTTGAAAAGAAAAAAAAAATCTTTTATTAATAAATCGAGTTAAGCAAAAAAAAAAAAAGAATGAATAAACTAAGCGTATAAGTTAGATCTATTCAAAAACTTCATGCAGTTTAGTATTTAGACCAAAAAAATAGCGATAAGTTGCCTTGAAATGATGATATCAATCTATGTCATCGATATTTTCATATTCTAACATTGTCATAATTTGACATTAACCTCATCAATTTTACTGTGAAAAATACGTTACCTTACTTGAGAGGATATGAAAGCAAGGCGAGGAGTTTGAATTTGTCTGTTACATATACATAATAGTTTTGGTTGAGACCTATCTTCAGGTTTATATTATTTTTATGGTGATATAATGAGAAACCTCGCATGAAATATGAAAGAGCATGTAATTCCAAGAAGGATTCAACGTTTATGTGATCAAAATTGGTCTTGACATTGCTGAGATATCCAAAAAGCGATCCTAATCAAATCGTCAGGCCACGGCTTTTATTATTATCTCTTTGTTTTACGTTGTTTTTTGGATATCTCAGTCATTTCAAAACCGATTTTCATCAAACAAACTTTTGCTTCCCCTTAGAATTTTATGCTCTTTAACGTTTCATAGAGTGGTTTCTAGATATCTCGCAAAACGTTACAAGCTGAATCCTCACCTAAACCAGTACTGAACAGTCACTTTAAAGGAAACAATGTTCACTCCCCAGCCTCCACCAGCCCCCCCCCCCCCCCCAAAAAAAAAGGCGAATATGAAAAAAAAAATGGAAAAAATGAAATACGAGCTCTTCTGATGTCGACCATGCGTTTAAAGATTCGCAGATGCAACAAAAACCCAGTATTAGTGCTTAATGAATAGTTCTAAAATGGGATAGAAGCAACCAATGTAAAATTTTAATCAGTATAATCAATGATAAGTATTGTTAAATATACAAAATGTGAACAATAGAAATGTTTCTAGACTATTAAAAAATAAACCGCCTTCAGTTATCGTTTAGTGGGAAAAATAGTTATTTCTCGTTATTGGTTATATTTTAGGCTTAATTAAGATGTTTTGTTTTTTGACATGGTAGGATGTTTTGTTATACAACAGTTTTTTACTGACCTACAAATATGCATCACATGTGATATCTTGAACATTTTTCAAATCATTGCTCTCAGTGGTAAACGGTACCTGTAATGTTACTAGTACTTTAATACGATCTTTCGATTCAAAAGCCACATCATACATCTGACATTGTTTAATGATGGTAGATTTCCAAACAAGTCATACAAGAAAGTAGAACATCTCTGTCAGTAGCACTTCGATTTGACACACTTAGTATTTTGTAATGCCATTAAACCAAAATATTCTTATTCAATGAAGTGTTCTAAAACGTTTTTTTTTCTACCAGGGAAGAAAATAAATGTAGGAAGTATGCTGGACATAGCACTTACTGACTCATGTAAAATGTGTTTTGAGCATAATCGTGCACAGATAATGAAGAGAACAGTCTGTTATTAGGTTAATCGTGGGAAAGAAAAAGAAAATCACGACGCTTTTGTTTGTAAATTTATTTGTGTGGTTTTATTTCTGTGTTTTTTTTTTGTTGTTGTTGTAAATAACACATTACAAGAGAATATATACAGTTTGAAAATAGCATTACACGATGCATAAGGTTTAGTATATTGCCTCACAATTATTGATTAAAATACATGCATACATCATCTTCAAGACATGAATGCATAATACGTTGTACACAAAGATTCTTCACGAGATCATAAATTAACCGAAAAATCATTACAATGACGAACATTCAGGTAATAGGGGAAACAAAAATTGTGTTTCTCTGGTACATGTATTGTAATTGCAAGAAAAGAAAAAGAACAGGAGACCGCGATCATAAACAGCTGCTCGTCATAAGGCTATGCCTGAGGTAAAACTCGACATAAGATTTAGCTTGCATAATTGTGGGGAACGTATCTACAAATTTTATGAAATATATAATAAATTGGTTTGTTTCATACGTTGGGACGACTCGAAATTCTCCATTATGAAACAGTGTTACTCTTAAAGGCGACCGCTGAACGTCACTTATAGAGCCAAGGTATCTAGCGAATGTTCGTTGACATAGTATTTAAACGCGTACAATTGACAATAGGGGGCGCAGTTCTTTTCAGGCAGTTTGGTCACACTACTATAAGCCATTGAAGAGCTTAAACAGCAGAGCTGCTGCAGCCGTCAAACTTCATTAGGGTCTAATGCCACAATCAAAGAAATAATAAATGGCATACTCTGCAATACAGTTTAAGATATACTATCGTGATTAAGGCCTACCGCACATAATATAATGTTGTTGTGTTTTAAAGAAAGAAAAGAGAGAGAGAGAGAGAGAGAGAGAGAGAGAATAAACCAATGATATATGACGAAAATGTTTTTATGCCAGACACGTAATTTATGTGAGTCGAAATGAATATTACAAACACCTTCTGCCCATGATTAAGCGTCTTTTGGAAACTCAAGATAACAATACACCAATACACTTAATACATCAAGAGGTAGACTACTTAATACGGACAGATAGAACATATTCGATGTTCTGGAAGAGGAAGAAGAAATTAATTTTTCGAGATTTCCTTTTTTCTTGGTGCTGTTGTGAAATCGCAAGTTGGTGGAGAGTTTCGAATATAGCCAGGGCAGGATGTAGACTGAATCAAAACCTTTGAATTTGATAATGATATAAGAGTTTGCACTGAATCAAAGCATCTTGCTATTTGTGTATTTCCCAATTAGAGGTAAAGCTAAGCAGAGTCAGTACAGGAGCTTACGAAGTGAGAGGAACAATTTAGGAAGGTAAATGGAAAACAATATGTAGGTAATAATTCGCAGAGAATTTACTGCAATTTTTGGTCGGCTTGTCTGATCGTTAGAGAGAAAAAAAAAACAAGTCTTCTTTGAGGAATCAAGATGTGTCAAAACGTCCACCACCCGCTCACCTCAATTAATATTGAAGGAATCCATTTCACTATGGTATATAGCGGTTAAGTTCTGACCTGTAACATGTTTTCTAAAGTATTCCTGTTGCAAACTTGTGTCTTCTAAAGACACAACGAAAGAAATATCAAAACAAACACAATATGAGTATTCTATTGACCTTGTTCTTAATTCTACATTGTTATAACTTTGTGAAACTTGGAGATTCTTTGACTCGATATGATGTAATGCAACGATCAACAAAAAAAAAAGAAAAAAGAAAATGTAGACCTTTATATTGTATTGAAATCGTTATTGAAGATCTAGTGTTTCCTTTGTTACATTTCAAACAGGAATATGGCGGTGCGGGACATTTCCCTACTCAATACTTTAATTTGATTTATATAAGGGACTACGGTAATATAAGGATATTCTTCCACCTATATTCTACAATATTGAGTAACTATGATTTCTACATGTCGATCTATTCTTCTTCGTCTCGGTCATCATACTACCAGTTACCACCATCACCGTCATCATCGTGACCAAGATCGTTGTCGATGTCGTCATCCCTGTCGTCGCCATCATCGTACCAACTATATGTTCCTGAGGTTAACACATGAAATAAATAGTTTCGTATTAATGAAATTCCGTCATATTTCTTGAGTTAGCGCTTTTGGTGCTGTTCATTTATTTTTCCTGTTAGTCTGAATCAGAAATCCTTTGCGTGTGAGAAGGCATTCGTTTAAAAAAAAATGGTCGTTCTTTTTCCGGCATGTTTGTTAAATTACACATCAGCAGTAGCGATTTTACAAAATGTATTTCTTAGAGGGAGACAAATTGAAGAAAATAAGCCTCAACCTTCACCCCCTCCCCCCCCCCCCCGATTAATATTCTCTTGCTTTCATTAAAGCCTTGTCCGCCTTGGACTCCTTAATATAACAATGTCGAAATTTCGGAGCTTGGGTATTTGTTCCAAGTTCATCGTATCGCTTCCGGAAAACCAGGGACAGCCTGGTGATAGTATCGCTGCCAGGAAAGCAGTAGATGACAGGTTCGAGTCCGACTGGTTCCTTTTTTCCGACATGTTTGTTAATTTACAGATCGGCAGTTGCGATTTTAACAAATTTTCATTTGTAGAGGGAGACAAACTGAAGAAACTCAAACCTGAGCCTTCACCCCTCTGATTAATATCTTTCTTTGATTTATCCTATGCCTTGTCCGCCTTGGACTACTTAACATAACAATGTCGAAATTTCGGACCTTGGGGAATTTGTTCCAAGTTCATCGTATCGCTTCCGGCAAACCAGGGATAGCCTGGTGGTAGTGTCACTGCCCTGAAAGCAGTAATGGGAAGGATCGAGTCCCGTGGTTCCTTTTCCAACATTTTTGTTAAATTATAGACCAGCAGTTACGATCTTACAAAGGTCATTTGTAGAGGGAGCCAAAATGAAGAAAATTTACATCTCAATGCATTAGTTGTTTTTTGTAACAATTTCGCTACGATCCCCATTGTAAAATAAGTAAGAAAACTAGTAGGCATATGGAGAAAAATGAAAAATAATGTTTAACATATAAGTCAAACCAAAACCAAACAGTTCTTCAACTTAATCAGTCCTAAAGGAGGTCTGTGAGAAATCGGAATGCTGGTTTTGAAAGCAAGAATTTCATTTTTCATATAAAGTCAAATCAATTTTTCCTAAAGTTCCCCGAGTTTTAGTATCATGATCATTGGCTTTGACATGATGTCGTGCCAACACCAAAATTCGCGAAAGGTTGGCAAACAATCCATTGACTTTCTTTCAAACAAAATCGTACTTTCAACTTCCTTTGTTATTTCCCTTAAAGTAAACATTGTACAATCTTACAGTTGAATTCAGTCAAGCATTTGCGAACCCACCAAAGAAGTTGTACTGGAAAGAACACAGTGTCTCACAGTTTGTTTATAATGTGTTCGCATAGCCGATTATGTGAAATGCTGGAATGTAACAGTGTTGATGACGTGACAATATTAATTAATGGTTCATGGCAGACGGAACGGGGGGGGGGGGGCACTGGGGCTCACTCCCCATCTTCTTTTTTTTTTTTTTAACCATACAAAGGAATACATAATGTGTCATCACTTTGGGGGCCCCCATTTTTTTTTTTACCCCGGAAGTGCGTAAGTGGCTCTAGTGAGAAATAGATACAGACTTTGAAATGTGAGTGACGTTATGTTTTTGCGCTGAAGACCTTTTTTTTTTTTTTTTTTTTTTTTTTTTTTTTTTTTTTTTTTTTTTTGCTTGTTAGCTCATGAAACCCGGCAGTGGACAACTCACTTTCAAAAACGCTCCGCCGGCACTGCGGTTCAACAATGAATACTGTGTACAGTGAACACATTGTTATTCAGATTGTTGGACATTGTATTTTGTGTTCCTTGGAGACTTCAGGCAAACTTACCTGGGAAGCCTAAGTCAATGGCGCCAAATTCTCTCCTTGGCCAATCATCCTGTGAGTTAAACCAAACAATTTACACAAACATGTACTATAGGCCCTAATTGTTGATATTGATACAATTGATACATCACAAAACCATCAAAAAGCTGCAAGACATGGATGTTAATCTAAGGTTAGATACTGATAGAAGAGACCTTAAGCTAAACAATGTATAATCAGAATCAAACGGACTCTCCTAAACCTTTCTAAGCATTGGAAAGAACGTGCACTCTCTGTAGAAAACGTGTGAACTAAGAATAGGGATTCTGAAGTATAGGTACTATTCGACCGCTAATCTTTACCAAGCCGTGCTCTCTGTTCGATGAATGGGACCAAAAAAAAAAAAATGTTAACCACAGGAACAACAACGATGAAGGAATTATCAGATTGAGCTGAAATTGACCATCCAAAGTGCTCTATCAATACATTTTGTTCACGATAAATGCCATCGAAGCAGTTGTATTATCCTTTCAAATGTTATTTAATTCTGAAGGTAAAGAGTGCCCACAGGAATTACAAGAAAAGAAGTTTATTGGTTTCTAAGAAATACCTGATCATATTACTTTACCAAAAGATGGGTTGTAGAAATACTGCTAAAAACACACGTTCCCATTTACTTTATGATCCCAAATGTCAAGGAGCAATAGCCCTTTCATAAAATATAAAAGACTCGAGGGGTACGACTTTTTGTTGATTTTGTGATGCACAGTCTCACACACACACACACACACACACACACACACACACACACGCACACACACACACACACACACGCACACACGCACACACGCACACCCTTACACACACAGATGTAAAGGGAAAGAGGGAATTGGAGATCGATATAGCAATACAAGTTATACACGAAGAATCCGTGTGATGCCGTGCAAATTGATTTCATATCCATTGGTTTGTGCGTCAAATATCATAGATATGTGTACATTATTGACTTATTGGCACATAAAAAGGTCAGCGAACCTGTGTGCAACACCAGTTCCTCCAACGGGGCGAGGGCGAGGGCCCGCGGGGCCGGCCTCCCAGAAACACCACGGTCAGAGTGACGGTGAGCACGATCAATAATATGACCACGACGACTAGAGCCAAAACTAGCTTGCGGACCCGTCTTGTGCAGCAGGTTTTGCCGCCCTCAACGGCAGTCAGTACTTCTCCCTCTTCTTCGTTGGTTTTTATAAAAACCTGTGGGAAAAGTCGTATCCATTGTTTGTTTTAAGTATTCAAGTAGGCCTACTCATCTTCTAAACTTAAGACCCTTATGTGGACTTTACTTAATACTGTTCCTTAAAATATCTGCTTAAAATCGAACCAGGAACGGCAACGACATTGACAATGATAGCAGCAGCAACAACAACAACAACAACACAAATCCTCACAGCTAAGTTTTACAAATCTTTGGTATGGATTTTGAAGTAGAGGATACACTTTTTTTTTTTCATTTCATTCGAACAATCTAACAATCACGCATACAAGAAAAACATAAATCATACAGACTTACGCAGAAGACCAAGAAAGATTTTATGCGATTTACATTTTCATTTATTGCCATTCACGGATTTATGAAGAATGCGAAAGTAATATGAGAATTCCTTGTAAAGACAACTAATTACACATCTATTACCTTAAAAGAAACCAAAAACACGTATAGTTATATATTTTTTTGTTAAAGATGGAAAATAAATGAATAAATGTTAAAAAAAAGTTTGAAATTACTTCAAAAGGAGTGTAGATTCAATTTGGTTCCGAAAAAAAATGATAATATAGCGGTGTGCTATGCGTTTACCGGAAGAATCGCGCATCTTCCATAAAAGAATATTAACAATATCATATGATTATGTATACATATATATATATATATATATATATATATATATATATATTAAGGGTTTGTTTGCCAAAACCGATAAGTCCATTTTTGAAGATTTTGAAGTACGATCTCTGTCATAAAGTACAAAATAATACCTTTTAAATTATATATTGGTCAATACATATAAAGGTATATTTTGAAGTTATGGTCAAAAGAATAAAACATTTTCTTATTATTCTCTTTATTTTTCTTGACCTTTAATCGCACATATCTCCATTTGGCAAATATGGACTTATCGGTTTTTGCAAACAAACTCATATGTATATGTATATGTATGATTACGTATACAATGTATGTCATTGCGGTCATTAGGATGTCTGTCTATTGTGTTGCACAGATTCGTTTTTATTTTTTTTTTTACATTCTAGAAGCAAGTACACTTCCTAAAGATGGGACGTAGAGGAGATAACTTTTGAGGACAGAAGTTTCATGCTCCATTGATTCAAGATAGGCCAAGAATTCTGACGTATTAAAGCATAATGTTTCTCTCTTGACGTCATTTGATTGACAATATTAAGAAGCAATAGATAGTAAACCTTCTCTGCTCCCTTCTAGATCAAAACAAAACCCAATGATCGTGAAAACAAACCTGAACAAAGTTTACCATCTACTTTATGATGTCAATAACCAATGAAATAAAAGTTCTGTGGAATTATGAGACTCTTCATTAAATAATTTCCTTTCATTATGTCTCCCTTGATGATTTCTTTGCTTAATACAAGATTATCTATATCAAATACATACACACTTCACGATTGCTGAAGACTTTAGAAAGTTCCTTTGTAGATCTTCGATGAGAATGACTAGTGTGTTTGGAATATTCGTCACAATAGGAGATTTAAAGTCAAATACAATAATTCCCTCTTTAGATTTTATTTTTCTTCGAGCAAAAACGTGGTTTTGTTGCCCTACTTACGTCTTATATTAATTGGGACAATGGTCTACGGCTTTCTTTTTGAGGGGAATGAAGGGGAAGGAGGAGGATCAGAAACAATGAATGCTTGAAATATTTCACTAAGTGTTGTGGCTCCATTAAAGGGGATGGCTAGTAACCGATCAGTGGGAATCAGTGGGAATGCTGAGGGATGATTGTTCCAATTCTTGTGGGATTCATTTAAGAGTACATTATATATCTACTGTTGTTTGAAAAGTATTTGCTTCAGAACGGTCTCATAATCAAATAATGTGCAGATTAATGCCTCTTCACTGACCAGGCACGCTAACCTGGAAACATTAAACTGCACTTTACTTGAATATGAGACCATTCTGACGCATTTTTTTTTTCGCACAA
This sequence comes from Diadema antillarum, assembly GCF_040938485.1. Lineage (NCBI taxonomy): Eukaryota > Metazoa > Echinodermata > Echinoidea > Diadematoida > Diadematidae > Diadema > Diadema antillarum. Next base: position 3,683,378 of record NW_027270988.1, read on the forward strand.
CAATATATATATATATATATATATATATATATATATATATATATATATAATGTACTCTTAAATGAATCCCACAAAGATTGAAACAATCATCCTCCAGCCTTCCCACTGATTCCCACTAATCAGTTACTAGCCACCCCCTTTAAAGAACAATATTTGGGGGTTACTTTGCCATGGGTAATGGTCAACACTACTTAGGACATTCTTTTTTCATCAGATCTGGAACTGTGACATATTGGATGGAGCTGAATGATTTTAGCACGTTATCAATCTTTGTTTTTGTTTTTTCCGTGTATATGATAGTAGAGAAGTAGCTACTAAAATTTGTTCCCGAGAGATAATTACATGTATACTTAGGGACGTACATGTATAACCATGGGGGAAGGTAATAGTTGAAGAGTTTGATCGCAAAAAACGATATGTCCATTTTTGAAGATTTTGTAGTACGGTCTCTGTAATAAGGTACAAAACAATACCTTTTAAATGATATATTGGTCACTACATTATAAAGGTACAATTTTGAAGTTACGGTCAAAAGAAGCAAACATTTTCTTATTATTCTCTTTGTTTTTCTTGACCTTTAATCGCAAATATCTCCATTTGGCAAATATGGACTTATCGGTTTTTGAGAACAAACTCTTCAGTTGTTGCTGAGCTGTGCAACACTGAAAATGATATCAATCCCAATAATGTTGATGTACTGGATTTATCTCCGTTTGGATCAATGCTCAACTTACCCCTGTCTGACACAACGTATTACGTACCCCAAACATTGCACCAACTTACCCAATATGCTGGGTAAGACAGTTAAGACATTTGACCTCTGTTTTTTTCAAAGCTCGTACTGAATTTCTTTTTGGGATAGCACGCATGTACCAGCTATGAAATGTTTACAAGGATTGCATAAGTGAGCAATACACTAAATTATCCCATATATAATCAGTTACTTCAAATGAACCATGCCAAAAGCAAATAAACTGGCTCATCAAATCCCTCCTTCTCCTAGATATTTTCCCAAACAAAGTGGAACAGAACAGATAAGCTGTAATTGTTATTTTATCGGAACATCTCCAAACTGGATTATTTTCACTTCTTCTTTATATTTCCGCTGCTTTCTACGATGGTAACTTCATGTGTCCGCATTGGCAAGTAAATAATACCATTAACACACTTTGTAGATTTACAGATTATAGATTGTCCTACGAGAAATTTCAGAGAGAGGGTCGAAAATTCACATACACCCTTTTACCGTGTCGTCATGCTTTGACGTTGTGCGCTTCCTTGCATGTGCACTTCCCAACATAGGCTTCATCCTGTGAAGATGATAATCTCTTACTACGTACGATGTGGCAACGTTGTAAGAGCGTGATTTGTGAGTCCCTTGTCGGGTTATCTAGCGTGGTACAATCACAACTCTCAGGCCCAAAAAAAAAAAAAAAAAAAAAATGTTGTATTGGAGAGAATAGTCACGTGATGTCAGAGTAGCGGCACCGCATTTCAAGAAGCTCCCGGATTTTTGCAAGAAATTGGTGGAAATACGCAAACTTTCTCCATAACTACCAACAAAATGGACGTGAGAAAGAAGGACTATAACCTTCGTTCGAATACTGCAACGAAGAAGGTGTCATATTCGTCTAATTCGAAAAAGGAGACTGTTCAAGGTGTGGCTAGGAATGCTCCCATAAGTGGCGCCATATTACCTACAGTAGCAACGGGTGGCGCTTGCAGTCCTGTTAACACCTCCATAGCGTCCAGCGCCAGCGATATTTCACTGGTAGAGGTTAGCGGCCAGCCGGTTGCTGCCCCCATAGTCCCACCTGAACTTTCCGTGTTCATGCAGGAAATGAAGAACATGTTTACGAACTTTACCACCCAGGTGAATACCAAATTAGACTCAGTGGTGAACGAAATTACAAACCTGAAAACTGAGCTTAAAAACACCAAGAAGACTATCTGCGACTTGGAAACTGGACTGACTCACACGTCTGATCGTCTAGACGCCGTTGAGAACGACGCCATTCCAAAAATGCGGTCCTACATTGACAGTAAAATTGCTGAACTGGATGATAAACTTACCTTAAGCGAGATCCACGATAGGAAGCAAAATCTTCTTATCTACGGAGTGCCATCAAAGCCAAACGAAAACATCCTTGAATCTGTGAACGAGATCTTCTGTAACTTCCTGGATATCACCGAACAGGATGCTGCCCGGATTCCTCTCGTGGCTGCTCACCGGCTGCAACAACCCCAGCGAAGCTCTACCAGGAGCACCTCGGAACCCCAGCCGCCCGCTATCATTGTGCGCTTTGCCCGGATGAGCGACAGAGATAAGCTTCTCCACGCCTACGAGCACAGGTCCCGTCAACCGCGTCAACCGCGTCGTCAGCCGACTCCTCCGGGAAGTGACCCGGTCCAACCCACCTCTGCCCTCGACAGAGTCTCGATCCGCACGGACTTGCCTCCGAAAATGAAGCGTGAGAGAGGCAGACTTGCATCACTGGCCTACAATCTTCGGAAAAGCCAAAATCTTTCGACGAGGATCAAGATAGCTGGTACGCGAGTTCTTCTTCAAACAAGGAAAAACATGAGGAATGGAGGAACGCCTGAGCGCTGGTCAAACTATACGGAGTGATTATCCACGTAATGTATCCATCATTTTTTCACTTTTCGACAAAACAATTCCTACTGTGTATCTTAAGTTCGTTTGCCATGATAAAAAAAAGATATAATCATACATATACTTATTATATAAGTTCCTGTTCATGTCAAACTGAAACAGATAGGCATATATCGTTTCACTCTTCTCCTGACCCATCGATATGTCAAAATTATCCAATTATACATTATGGAAAAAAAAATTGTCATGCTGCGATATCACATATATACTTAATATACGTTGGTTGTACTTTGTGTTGAAATTACTGACCCAGATCTCATCGAGAATACAACTTGTGTTAGAACTATTGACCCAGTTTCCATTGAGGTTCTTGGGATTGTTTAATTCAGATGTTTTGATACGATGTGAAACAAGCTCCCCCGGTTTATTTTATGTGGGAAGTCTTGTTGTTTGATTGTAATATGACATTGACCAAATTCTCAAGACATCTAAAGAAATTGTTGTGAAATTGAATTTATTCCAGTCAAAAGGTTTTGACGCAAGTTGTCGTATTCTTAGAGGCAGCACAACCAGTGTAGCCAAACAGACTCATTGTGATGGGCATATTTCACAGCATTGTTTCTTTTGATAATTTAATTGGGCTTATCATCCAAAGGTACCACTTTACTTTCATTCTCGATGAGATCTAACAACAATCCTCAATCATGCTGCAATGATAGAGCTTATTTTAGTTTGTATGAGCTCAGTCCTCAATTCTTTGACCGGTGAATGTAATGAGTTGAAGTTTGAAGGACATAAAGCTTTTGTTGCTGGTGTTTCAGATAAGAATATTGTACTCATTCTATACACCTTGGATCCACGACATGTATACTTTTATACTTTTGTCCAAACACTGATCTTGATTTCACCTGTCACGATGCAAAGTTGATTCCCAATCGCTCTGTCCTGGATACTGATAGCATGATTTTGTATATTCTTTTTTTTTTCTTTAATACATAGACTAACTCCGTCTATAATGTAGATACAACATGTTTCGATGATTTTTCGTGCATCACTAGAAAACTGAGTAAAACTGGTCATAGAATCATCATGAGGATATTTCTTTACTCTTGATGATGTTTGTTTGTTTGCTTCTGGCTGGGTGCTAGTAAACAATTTTGACACGAACTTTTAGTGAGGATAAGGATATGGGGGGAGGGGGATGGTCCGACATAGATTGCATGGAGGAGACAGATGGAAATAGTTTTGACCCTGTGCGGACCCACATTCATGTCCTTTTTTCATGCTTGGCTCAGGTTATCAACCTCACTTACCTGATTTCGTTACGTAAGAAGATTTCTGTACAACGCAATTGTACATAGTCAACCCGCAGGAAAAAAAAAATACAAACCTATAGATTACGTAAGAGCAGTGACTCACTGCGCTCGTGCGTTCAATAGCATTAGCGTATCGTTATCATTTTATAGACATAATTTTCATAAGAATGAGAGTAGTTGTACGCATTCCAAATGCCACGTTAACTGGCTGCGGCATTGTCCACTTCAAATGCAGAATACGTATTGCAGAAGTCTGTAGGTGAGAGTTCATGACTTACCCTATAGATGTCATCCTTGTAGCGTCCTTCATGATGGAAATTGGGTGAGGAACGCCAGTCACTATGGTCACATGTGTTGCTCCTTTTGTTCTTATTTTTGTTTCATCACGAGTTTGTACCATTGGTTTGGCAGTCTTGGGCTGCTCGAAGTTTACTAGATTTGGTTCTTAAGATGTCGAGATGTTGGCAAGTCTCGCTAGTCACTCAATCTCTGGATTTTAATTTTGTTTTGATTTCTACTTTATAAGTGAGATTCAATGAAATACTCTAATGTTAACTATATACAAGTTAGGCACCTTGATAGGTGGTAATACTCTTGACAATTTATAAGACGTTTTGTGTTTATTTGGCTCAAACAGAATCATTGACTCAGTTTTATCGAGGCTCTAGGGACTCTCCAATTCAGCTGTTTTGATATTATGAAACAAGCTCCCTTATTTTGATTAGGAAGTGTTGTTGTATAATTGCAATTTGGTCTGATTCGACTTCTTAAAGCATGATAAAAAGTTGTTGCAAAATCATATTTATTCCAGTCAAAAGCTTGTTGACACAAGTTGTTCTATTCAAATATCCGTATTGCCAAACAGACTCATTTATGTGATGCGCTTATCCCACAGCGTGATTTTTTTAGATAATTTCAATGGGCTTAATGTCCAAAGGTACCACTTCATTTTTATTTTCGATGAGATCGAACAATAATCCTCATATTATGCCGCAATGATACGGCTTATTCTAGTATGCATAATCTCAGCCCTGAATGCAATAACTTTCTGAGTTTGAAGCACACGAAAATTTTGTTGTTCTTTTTCTTGTTGTTTTCTCACAGATGCGAATATTGTACTCATTTTATACACCTTGCACCTATAGTTTCATACTAAATTGTCCAAACCCTGATTTTGATTTTGTCTGTCACGGTGCAAAGTTAATTCGCATCATTGCTCTGTCCATAATGATTACAGGATGATTTTGTAATCCTTTTGCTTAAATAGACCAACTTTATTTTTAGAGCCTATCATAGATATTATGTCATTTACAGACATTTCGAATATTCTTGTATGTTGTGTTTGAAAAACTGAGCGAAACTGGTATTACAATCATTATGAAGCAATTGCCCTATTGCTGTTGTTGCTTTTGCTAGCTGTGAGCTAGTATACTATTGTAATACAATGTTCTATAGGATGAGGATGGGGGGGGGGGGTAGCCTAACATAGTTTCTGTGGTGGAAACAGATGAAAATAACTTTGGCTCTACGCGGGAACCATGTTCATGCCTTCTTCTGTTATTTTTCCATTCATTGTACATTGTTTGCTCAGGGTATCAACCCTGCTTGCCTGATTTCTACGCGGGAACCATGTTCATGCCTTCTTCTGTTATTTTTCCATTCATTGTATAATACATTGTTTGTTCAGGGTTCCAACCCTGCTTGGCTGATTTCTTTATGTAAAAAGATTTCGGTTTAACCCAATTTATATAGGCAACTGAGAGAATTTTTTTTGATTACGTAAGAGCAATGACACACTGCACTTGTACGTGCAGTGGCAATAGCGTACCATTATCATTATCCTGTAGTCGTGATTTTTATAAGAATGTGAATAGTTGACCGCATTTAAAACGTTATCCAACCAGACTGCATTTTCCCCATTATACATTTAACGCATAATAATGCATGCCGAAGTCTGTATAGACAAGGGTTTGACTTACCCCAGCATCCCAGTATAAAGTCCTTCATGATAGAAATTTTGGCGAGGATCTCAAGTCACCGTGGTCACATGCAATGTTCCTTTTAATTTTTTTTTTTTTTTGTTTCACCATGATTTCGTGCCATTGAGTTGAGGGGTCTCAGGCTACCCGAAGCTCACTAAAACCTGGTTTTTATCACGTTGTCAAGTCTCGCCATGGTGTCACTCAACCTCACTCTGAATTTTATTTTGTTCTGTTTTGTTTTGATAGATAAACCTTTGCGGTATTTTGATGCCCCCAATCTCAGTATAAAGATCCATAATATTTGTTTTGCATAGGATTTTTCCCTTCAATATTGCATCAAACTTTGTCAGTTTTCACAAGAATAATATAACATCCCTTTTATAATCTGATACTGTGTAATAATGTATATCTCATTCATATCGTTAAAAAAAAGTATGATTAATCTTACGCTTCTTATTGATTGCAGCATGATTAATGTCTGCATTTTCTTTAAGTTGCTCTTTTTAGTGCTGCTATATTTTCATCGTTCACTTCCGTCATTCTTGATTATCTTATATTTCCTCACATACTTTTCGCCAAGACAAAACGTAGGGAGCTTCTACTGTTTTTTTTTTCCTCTGTTCATATGCCCTGTACTGATTCTGCTGAATTCCGTTTGCAGACCTTGTCATTTAGTGTGTACGCTTTCTACTTGTGTTGTTTATCTTGTTCTTCTGTGTTCTTTGATTGTGTCGCTTGAACTCTATGTTAATATGTTTTTGCCTACACGCTGTACTATCCCCGAACTCGAAATTGTTTGTGATTCATTTACGTTCACACATATTATTCTTTTGCAACCTTGCCAGTTGACATGCCTTCATATACTTTATGTTCTGCGTTATGGCTAATCGACTTAACGCAGCATTTGACTCCCTTGATGACGATGAACTCTTTGATTTGTTTAGACGCTCGCCTACAGAATCAACAAGTCAATTCAATTCACGTTCTTCTGCACTTTATGAAAACCTCGTTGCCAATAATGTTAATTTTTTTTCTAATGATTTGTTTGATGATTTTGACTTTGAACATGATTCCACTTTAATCTCCTCCAAATATGTTACGGTTGATCAATTCAAAGATTTTGTGAAAGATTTTTCAGAAAGTATATTTTCTATAGTACATTTGAATATTAGGAGTATGAATAAGCATTTTGATGAATTACAGGTATTGTTAGATAATCAAAATAAACAACAAATATCTGTAATAGGTTTAACTGAAACATGGTTATCATCTGATATCAATTTACCGTATGCATTGAATGGTTATGATTTGATTGTAAACAATAGAGTGAATAGGACCGGCGGCGGGGTTGCGATTTATTTATCCAATGACCTTGAGTTTGATACTTGTGATGATTTGAATATAATGAATGATATAATAGAGTCTTTGTTTGTTGAAATTTCCATCCCTCAAAGTAAAAATATTATAGTTGGCGTTGTTTATAGACCCCCAAACTCCAGTTCTAAAGATTTTTTAGATAGTATGACGAATTTATTAAAAAGCCCTCGTTTTGTTAATAAATGTATTTATATAATGGGTGATTTTAATATTGATTTGATTAAGAGTGATGATAATACGTCACAAGAATTTCTTGAATTATTTTTGTCATCCTCTTTTTTGCCATTAATTTCCAAACCTACACGTGTTACAAATCATTCTGCCACCCTCCTTGATAATATTTTCACTAATTCTTTACAAGTTTTGAATTCTTCTATAATTTTATCCGATATGACCGATCACTTTCCAATTATAACATGCTGTGACCTTAAACATTCGGTTAATAAGTCTTATTTTCCTTTATTTAAACGTAGAGCCACACCAGAAAATTTAGCTAGTCTTGACGCTTGTTTAGACAGGGTTGATTGGTCAAGTGTTTGTGATACTGATGATGTTAATGTATCATTTGATAATTTTATGGAGATAATCAATAAGCATTTAGATGATTATATTCCCAAACTAAAAGATAAGTCAGTAAATTATAAAACAACACCTAAACTTCCATGGATTTCGAAATCTCTCCTCCGTTCAATTAACAGAAAAAATAGGTTGTATTATAAATTCAAAATGAAAAAAACTGAGGAGTCAAAAAATAAATATACATCATATAAGACTATTTTGATTAAGGTCATACGATATGAAAAGCGGAAATATTATACCATTCAGATAGAAAAATATAAACATGATGTGAAGAATACATGGAAGATATTAAAGCAGGCCATGAATATATCAAAAAAGAAATTGAATATTACAAAAATAAGATTTGATAATAAAGTTGTAGAAGATCCTGGTAATATAGCAAATATTTTTAATTCTTATTTTTCAATGATTGGAGAGAATCTGGCAAAAGAAGTACCGCAGTCCGATACGCATTTTGCAAAATTTTTAGGTCAATCCAATCCCAGTTCTATTTTCTTAGCTCCAACTACGAAATATGAAATAATAGACATTGTTACTGCAATGAATGATAAACGAAGTGCCGGTTATGATGATATAAGTAATTTTATTATAAAGGGAATTATATTTTCTATTGCTGACCCACTTTCTCATATTTTCAATAAATCCATATTACATGGTGTTTTTCCTGATTGTATGAAAATTGCTAAGGTGTGTCCTTTATTTAAAAAAGGAGACAGTTTTGATATAAGTAATTATAGACCTATTTCTCTACTTTCATCCCTATCTAAGGTTTTGGAAAAATTGATATTTACAAGAACGATTAAATTTCTCAATTATTATAATGTTTTTACGAATTCTCAATTTGGGTTTCGTCAGAAACACAGCACCATTCATGCTCTTTTGAGGTTTATTGATAACGCCGCACATACTATAGATGACCATTCTCATCTTGTTGGTATCTTCCTGGACTTCTCCAAGGCCTTCGACACAATTAATCACGAAATTTTACTTCATAAATTGTCTCATTATGGTATACGAGGGAAGGCCTTGGAGTGGTTCAGGAGTTACCTGCAAAACCGAAAACAATATGTATCTTTGAACGAGCACAGCTCTAGTCTTGAAGTTATTAAATGTGGCGTCCCTCAGGGAAGTATATTAGGACCTTTACTTTTCATCATTTACATAAATGATTTTTGTAGATCATCCGATATACTTTCTTTTATACTTTTTGCCGATGATTCAAATATTTTCTTCTCCCACCAAAATCCAATCACTCTTGTCGATACTGTTAATTCTGAATTAAAAAAAGTGACTCAATGGATAAGAGCCAATAAATTATCACTGAATCTTCAGAAAACTAACTACATGTTATTCAGTAAGTCTATAGAAGTTTTACGCACAGATATCATCTTTGATGACGTTCATTTAGAGCGTGTATCACATACAAAGTTTCTCGGTATTACAGTAGACGATAAACTTTCGTGGAAGCCTCATATTATTAATATTAGTAAAATAATTTCGCGTAATATTGGTATTATTAATAGACTTAAATCTCATATCCCGTTGTCTTCTTTGCTGACGTTGTATTTTTCATTGATATTACCTTATTTAAATTATGGAATTTTAGCATGGGGCAGTGCCCATCAAACTTTATTAGATAGATTATTGTTATTACAAAAAAAGGCACTTCGTATTATTTGTGGCGTTTCTCCATGTTCCCATGCAGATCCATTATTTGTTAGATATAAGATTTTAAAAATCAAAGACTTGTTTTTCTTTCAGCTGGGTCAGTTTATGTTTAATTATAACACAAATGCACTTCCTAGCATTTTTGATTCAATGTTTCCACGAAATCAATCTTTTCATAATTATCCCACCAGGCGATCAAATGAGTTTCATTTACCCCTTCTGAGAACGTTATTGGCTCAAAATACATTTATATACAGTGGCCCTAGATTTTGGAATTCTTTAAGTTGTGATATAAAAAATTCTTTATCCTTGAATTCGTTTAAGCGTAAGTTAAAAAATTTTTTGTTGAACTCGTATTAAGCTATATATGATTCATTACCTAGCTGGTCTTTACAGCCTAAGGGTTCATCGTCAATCATTGATTTCATCATTGTGTATTTTTTACATTATCTTATTTGTATAAACTTTGTTCGGCTGATCGAGCTGAAACACCTTAATTCCCTCTTCTGATCCAGATGTACAGCACCTCAATTCCATCTTCTGATCCCGATGTTCAGCGTGTTGGCTTTTCCTTTCACTTCCTTTTTCTTTCTCTCCTTTCTTTCCATTGTTCTTTTGTGTTTTATTACTGTCATGGTATACCATACTGTAAAGTCATGTAAAGTCGTTGTGTTTCTACTGTCTTGTTCTGTCCTGTCTTGTTCTCTCTTGTCTTTGTAAAAAAAAAAGTTCAATGTATTCATAAGAATCCTTTGAGTGGTTCACAATTTACAAGCATGCTTTTCAGTGAACCTCTCAGTTCTTTCTTTCTTTTTTTTCCCCTCCAAACATAACTTTGTATTTTGCCGATATGCATGTATAATTTCATATTTGTTAAACATTATCTACCATGTAAAGTCGAATACATGCCTATGTTATATCTTCTGATTCATTTCGTGTTATGTTTGACGAAAAAGAAAGAAGGAATGAAATAAATGAAATGAAAAAAAAAAAAAACCCGCCCGACCCTAAACATTCCGCCGACCCTATGTTTTTTTACTATTTTTTTTTTGCTATCGGTATCAAGTATCTTGTTGACTGCGATCGCGATCGCAAAAACCCGGAAGTGGAAACGGCTCTGGGGATATCGGATGTACGAGGGAGCTCCGGAGAGATCTCGCTAGCGCCTCGCATAGCCTCGCTTGATCAGTACGTCATCTGTTTCCCACACGGACGCGTACTCTATCAAGATTTATACAGTGTATACTTAGCATTCAGACTGCAATGTATTGTGCACAGTTTTGCCATAGGTTTCTTGTGTGGAGAACTTACACGAATCTGTATATGTGGGACTGTAATAGAGATCGCCGTGTGCGATGAAAAGATCGTACATATGGGTCAATTTGCATCTATCTTATCTAAGTCAAAATAGTAAAATATGAAGTGAAAACATTCAGTATAGGGATTTCAACATCTTTAAATTCTGTGAAGGGGTATAATTCGAGTAATATCGGCCTCATAAATGATTTGTACAATAGATGAACACAGCACATACGGTGCAACAGTTGTAACTGTTTACTGAGCACGAGTTTTACACGTAAAATGCAGGTAGCAAAAAAAAAAAAAAAAAAAAAAAAAAAAAATCCGCCCGACCGACCCTATTTGAAAATCTCATGTTACGCCAATACAACCTTTTTTTTTTTTTTGCCTTACTGTACATTCAGACGCGAAGAAATGCGAAGTACACAGTTCGATATTCAGTTCATAACGTGTGTATATTTATTGGTAGTAGATGTACACAATCTGTATATCCAGCGTAGAATGACAGCGAATATAATTATGAGAGCACTCCCTATAAGGTTACAACATAGCCATATCTGATGGCCAGGGAAAATCAGAGTTGAGGACTTCTGCCCAAGACAGGGGCGTCCAGAATGATCCCTCTCAACATGTGAGGGTCAGATATATCAGGGTTAGTAAGTAAGGGGTCTTTAATGTAAGAATTACTTTGGTTACCTGTAATAAAACTAGACAAAGGACTGACGGTGGGAATTGTAAATACAGGAGTCTGGATTGACTTGGGCTTGACCGGGAGAACAAAGGAAAGGATTAAGTATCAGTTTAATGGGGGTTTACTAGAGGAAATGGTATATTGTGCTGGTGGGCTATTACATGACCAGTTTGCTGGGAAGTTCACTGACATTGTCCTATACTATAATACTCGAAGTTGTTGTTGTTGTCGCGGCCTTATGTATTTCCTGTTTTATTTCGGCGTTGCTGGTTTCTCTATCTCCTCCCGAGCCGTCGGCTCCGGGCAGTTGCGACCGGTGCCGTCGGCCGCAGGAGAGTATCCTACATCGAATGGCGCGGGTTTCGTCCCCTCTCCGCCTCCGTGTCGACGTCGAGGACGAAAAAGAAAAATTAATTAGCTACATGCATAATGCATTTTTGAGCGTGACGAAAGAGCCGAGCGTTTCAATATTCACGGAACCTGCGCTGGCCTCCTGCTTTCTCGATCTTCCATCTTTTAGCTTGCAGAGACACTGGGGGATACTAAAGATGATGGTGCAGCGAAATCTCTGACATCTTCCGGCGGACGCGCACGCACACACACAATCTACCTCGCCGAACTCTATACACACTCTACACTGTGTGTATATAGTTCTGTGATGTACCTTTGCCTCCACCTGTTACGTGTACTGAATGTATTGACGATAGTTACACGAATCTGTGTGTGCGTGATATGGACTACAAGGGCATTTACGTACAGTTCGCCATTATTGGCGTCCCCAAATGAAAACAACGAACGTTGGTTATGTAATTGTATTTTGCACAACTGCAGAATACTATATGCAGCTCAGGTACGTCATTTAGTTTGCTCGCCGTTTGCTCTCAAGTCCGGTGTCATTGTACGCAGACTGTTGTTGTTGTTTTAGATTGTGGAGCTCTCTGCCGGGTGGGCAATTTGCTCCAAAAAATATAGTTATTCAGATATGCCTGAAATTTAATTATAAAAACCTAAAATACTTTAAATTATTTACAAAACACCAAATTACATTTATTTTTATATTTACAATGATATATATACATCGGAAGGAAGGGGACAGGGTTCCGGAAATGATGTCATCTGCCTACTCCTGCATCGAGAGAAATGCAGGGTTACGCCGTTCCCGTCGGCAAAGCAGGTATAGGACCCGCCCGCCGACGCCGGTGATGTCTTGGCCTTTCCCGGGGTCAGGCGCCTCTGGTTGTCTTAACGGCCTAGGTGTTAATTATTATTAGCCTAGTAGGCAGAGACATCGTGGAAGAGAAGTGTTGATAGAAGAATAGCGGAAAGGGTGAAGACAGAACGAGAAGACAGACAGCTAGGGGGGTGGAGGGTGCTGAGCTCCTCTCTCTGACATAGGGTCAGCCCGTTACCAGACTGTTTAGGACGCGGCTAAATATATTTGCCGATCGTACCCTTACATATCAGATTACACGCGCAGCTGTGTCCATTCGTTTACTGCAGAGCTGCTGTAATCATACATATTCATAAGATGAGCGGACGTAGAGGAAAACCTCGCTTTGCCGACCGCCTATTTTTAAAATTGCAAGTGGAAATAGAATGTGTGGTTCTAGGTTCTAGGAACAGTACCCCCTGGAAAACCACCCTCCGGATAACTACCACCCGGATAATTACCCCCCAGGACAATTCCCCCCTAGGGCAACTACCCCCCGGACAACTACCCTCCAAGGGCAATTACCCTCCAGGGTAATTACCCCCTAGGACAACTACCCCCCGGACAACTACCCTCCAAGGGCAATCACCCCCCAGGGCAATTCCCCCTTAGGAAAACTACCCCCTGGATAACTACCCCTCGGATAACTACCCCTGGATAACTACCCCCTCGGATAACTACCCCTGGATAACTACCCCCTCGGATAACTACCCCCTGGATAACTACCACCCGGATAACTACCCCCTGGATAACTACCCCCCGGAGAACTACCCCCTGGATAACTACCCCCGGAGAACTACCCCCTGGGTAACTACCCCCCGGAGAACTACCCCCTGGGTAACTACCCCCAGGATAACTACCCCCCGGATAACTACCCCCGGATAATTACCCCTCGGATAATTACCCCCCGGATAATTACCCCCCGGATAATTACCCTCCGGATAACTACCCCCCCCCCCCCCCGATAATTACCACCAGGATAATTATCCCCAGGTTAATTACCCCCTCCTCCGATAACTAGACCCCAGATAACTTCCACCCGATAACTACACCCTCCGATAACTTCCCAAGGATGATTACCCCGGATAAGCAAGCCTACAACTCCCCCTCCCCTATAACTATCAAGACGAAAATTACCCCAGGACAGTGCACCACGCCAATTACCCCCTGGGTAACTACCTCCCGGGTCATTGCCCCCCCCCCCCCCCATCTTACCTTTAATAAAAAGAATATCATTACTACAGGAAACGAAGTTCTTTGTATTATTTGCCAGGAATCACGGAGATGCCATACTGATACATCATTTTATGAAAACAACATCTTAAAGATTTACGATTTGTATCGTTTGCACTTAGGACAATTTATGTAAAAGCTTATTTCTCCCTCTGTATTTTGACTCTATGTTCATAAAAAACGAAGCTGTCCCTTCATATCCTACCCGGTAATCCAGTAAATGTCAATGCCTTTAACCAAACTATTTTCGCTAAATCTGTATTTTCTTTTACTGTTCCGAAATTTCGGATTTCTCTTGATAGTATAGTATAAAAGAAGTTTTAAGTTTGAATGCCTTTACCATTGAACTAAAGACATTTTGAAGAAATGTTACACTTCAGAATGAGTTAAACTTTTTGCAATATTTTTTAACCACAATTGTCTATCGTTTACCACAACTCCATGTAACACTTCTTTATTTTGAGGAGCTTATATCTCATGCCTCACGTGCCCTGGTTTTGACCCATCATCTTCCTCTTCCCTCTCGCTTTTCTCTGTCCACTGTGAAGGTAGTCTATTCCTGTCATTCATAACTCACCTTTCCTCTTTCTCTCATTACAAGGGATTTATCTCGTGTGTGTTCATGTGCAGTGCACTCCCGTTAAAACGAAATGCTCAGGACCGGCAGTTTTTTTTTTTTTTTTTTTTTCGTTCTAACGAAATTTCGTTGTAACCGAACAAATATAATATGCAATGTATAACGAAAAGAAGGAAACCACGCATAAAAAAATTTTGTTTGTTGAATCCTCATCATACGCTGGAAAGCTATGTGAAATGGGAGAATACCTTTTTAATTTCGTTTAAATATTACATTTTAAAAAGAGCATAAAGTTGTTTGTGTTGTCACACATGTGTAGAAAATGACGGTGTAGGATTTGGTTACAGTTCGCTATTCCAAAGGTTCTTTTCTTACTAAAGTACGTTACTCCGAAGACTCCTTATTCCGAAGTTTCGCCATTCCCGGGATTCCGATGGTTTGTTTATGTGAAGGTTCGCATTTCCGCAGAATCATCATTCCGAAAGTTCATAATCTAGATCAAAATAATATATTGTTCATTTTCCGAAGGTTCGTTGATCTGAATATGAAATGAGGTTCGTCATTCTGAAGGTTTATAAATCAAAAAAAAAAAAAAAAAAAAAGGTTCACTAGTCAGAAAGTCCGTTGTTCCGAGGGCTTTTTCATCCGAAAATGAAATAAGGTTCGTTATTCCGAAGAAATTTTGTTAATGAAAAAAAGAAAATGAAAGACCAATGGTCTATGTTGATCTCCCCACAAACTGAAATGATTGCTTTATTTTGTGTTTGTCTGTTGTGTAATTGTAATAGGTTCAACATTTCCTCTTTTGTTCCAATGTTATACTGTGTATGTATCGTTCCTAGTATCCTTTGTATTAATGCTTTTTATCAGGATGTGGAAATAAATGAAATGAAATGAAATGAAATAATTTTGGGACCAGAAGTTTTGCTTCGTTATAACGAAATTTCGTTATAACCGTGTTCGTTGTAACGGGAGTGCACTGTATCTTTATTTGTGTACTTCGTCTCTGTCTTAATTTGCTTTCTTTGCATTGTTTCATCAATTTTGTAACTATTTTACTGTTATACCGTTAACGCTCATGTCAGAATTGCCCTACTGCATTATTGGGCATATTAACAACTAGTATATCAAGGATGTGGGAAGAGATTGTCACCTCCTTGGTATGATCACTGCAGAACATTACCTCCCTTGACAACTACTCCTTATTAAAATTAGGCTCCAAACAATCACCCCTCTTACAATAACTCTCCCCCAGAAAATTACGTCTCTCATTGTTATTTTCGAACACATTAGCTATTTGAATTGAAAAAAAACCCAACATTTTTTCATATCGTCTGGTTTTGGTCAAGACCTAACTTCAGGTTTTAAACATCTTTTGGGTGAGATAATTAGAAACCCCTTACGAAATATTAAAGAGCATGTTATTCCAAGAAGGATTCAATTTTTTGAGAAAAAAAAAATACTCTTGAAATGGCCGGGATAAAACAGAGCAGCCCTATAATGTAAAAAGGATTCTGTCAACTACAACTCTCCCTAGATCTATTCAAAAAGAGGGTGCAGGACAAAAGACTTCGTTAACAACTAGGGGTGTTTTGTAAAAAAAAAAAAAAAAAATACCGTCAAACTCGTAATATTTTACTCTTTCTAATGAGACTAACTTATATTTGAACTGGATTTCCTCTTAAAGTGTCGAGAACATTTAATTTGAAAACTAGCACAATTCTACTTGTATGTAAAACAAGCTGTAATTTTACTCTCATGACAGATTAGGGCACCTTTTGACAAAAGTTGCCAGTTATGACATCTTGTTAGTATCTAATAATTTCAATAAAACCATGGGTTCTGCTTGATTGATAAGCTCGAGTCACTGACTTGTTACCATGGACCTGCTTTGATCGACCTACAACGATTGGTAATTGTGTGGAACTGACAGCTTGTCAGGACTGATAACTTTCATAAAACCGTGCCCGGATCCTATCAGAAATTATGGCTTTATATCGAAGAGTCCCTCGCTAATGTTAAGGGAATATGAATTGCAGTGAAATCAACTCTCCTTTTCTTATGTTTATCGTCTATCATGTGTTATAACGGTAGAAAATAAATGACAAGCCAAAAGAGTGATGACAGTGTAAGAGAAAGGTGCATCTTCTGATATGGTGTTATGAACTTATGGAAAATATACGACGGGTGGTAACTTTCGGGGGGCGGGGAGGGAGGGTTGTCCAGTAGGTAAGTATCAGGAGGGGGCGGGGGGGTTCGGGGTATTGTTAATGGGGGGGGGGGGGGTAGTAATCCGGGTGGTAGTTATCCTGGGGGTAGTTATCCGGGGAGTAATTATCCGGGTGGTAGTTATCCTGGGGGTAGTTATCCGGGGGGTAGTTATCCGGGGGGTAGTTATCCGGGGGGTAGTTCTCCGGGGGGTAGTTACCCAGGGGGTAGTTCTCCGGGGGGTAGTTATCCAGGGGGTAGTTATCCGGGGGGTAGTTATCCAGGGGGTAGTTATCCGGGTGGTAGTCATCCAGGGGGTAGTTACCCAGGGGGTAGTTATCCGGGGGGTAGATGTCCTAGGGGTAATTGCCCTTGGGGGTAGTTGCCCTAGGAGGGTAGATGACCGGGTGGTAGTTTTCCTAGGGGGTAATGGCCCTGGAGGGTGATTGCCCTGGGAGGGTAGTTGTCCGGGTGGTAGTTGCCCTAAGGGGGAATAGACCTGGGGGGTAATTATCCGGGTGGTAGTTATCCGGAGGGTAGTTGCCCAGGGGGTAAGTGCCCGGATACGGTGGTGGTTCTATGGTCTATCAAACCAAGTTTTGGTGACAAAAAAAAGAGGGAGCAAATGAAGACGAATGCAGTGATGTATATATTCTTCTTTCTTCCATAACATGGGAAAAATATTAAAGGAAAAAAATACGAGGTCGTGAGAACCTACTCACACGGGTGCCTATTAAACCTGATGACTATGATCTCCCCCTCCCCAAATAATAACAATGATGATAATAATAATAATAATAATAATAATAATAATAATAACAATAATAATGATAAGGATAATGATAATAATGATATAATAATAACAATAATAGGAGCAATAATTGTAGGCCTAATATTAATTATGATAATGTACAATCTGAAGCAGATGTAGTTCTATATTAATATGATATATCAAGCCAAGTTTTGGTGATTAAAAACAAAAAGGAGGGAGCAAAATTATGAAGATATATCTTATTTTTCTCTCATAACGTGGGGAAAAGAAACATGAAAAAAAAAAACCACAAAACAAACCGAGGCCTTGAGACCAGCCGTGGATTCCCGCGGGTGCCCGCGTGGATGCAAGAGCAGGGGGTAATCAAAGTCATAGTGTTACTATCTTCCCGTTTCGACGGGAACAACCTGTGGGCAGAACTTTCGGGGAATCTCATTTGCGTTTTTGGTAATTTTTCCCTGAATGTTTTTGTTTTTTGCCCTGCGGAGGTGGAAATGTGTGTGTGCGTGAGGGGGGGGGGAGGGGTGAGGGGCAACAAGACAACTGTTGGACTTCAACGGGTGCAAATAACCCCTCGAAACTCAAGTTCTATAATAAAAGCAAGTAGTGGCGGGAATGATCCCTACCAATGGACCGGATCGCCTGGCATATACTACAAAAATGTATTATAAAATTTCTGGGAAGGGTGGTCATTTAGAAGACAGCACAATTAACGAAAGAATGAGAAGACTTTTCTTTTTATTTCTTCAATAAAAATGTGCAAAATCGTATTATGAGAAAAAAAATTAAACCCCTCAGACCCGTGGAGTTCCACGGGTGCTGCTAGTTAATGAAAGAATATAGTTACTTTTAAACTGTGGGAATTGTAAACATGAGTTTACTGAGAAGTTCTATGACATTGCTAATGAAAGGATGTAGGAACTTTGCAACTGTGGGAATTGTAAACAGGATTTTGGGTGGACTGGATTTCTCAATGAACCAATGTTTAGGGTACCATATGTACCCCCAAAATCGGCCATCCCTCATTACGAAGAATGCTTGTTCAAGTTCCGGCATCAGTTTGAGCGTTTCATAATTCGTGATGGATTATTGTATCGGCGGAAGAGACATCCGTCTGGAATAATGATAGAACAGGTTGTCATTCCCTATTCTGTGATCCCTACTGTCCTGTCTGTCATGCATACTTCCATGTCAGCTCTTCACTTCGGTACAGCCAAGACAATTGAGCTTATCGAAGGGCTCTGCTACTGGCATGGGATGCGCAAAGACATTGCGGACCTCTGCTCTCACTGTGAGGCCTGTAGTTCATATCGCATCTCAGTCTTCCCGCCTCCCTCACTGCCACAAACATGTGCAGTGATTTCCCACCCCTCATCCCCATCTCCCCCAACTCCAATCCGATCTCTGAAATGCACTCATCCAATCTCTAGCACACTTTCCCCTCTTTCTATTGACTGCGACATTCCTCCCCTTGCCTCTGACTCCAACGCCCCTACTACATCATCATCCACTGGGACTGATTCGGACAGTTCCACCCCTTTCTCCACCTCTTCTCCTCCTGATTTGCCCGACTACCAACCCCCTCTTCAAGCTCACTGTACTGTTTCCTCGCAAACCCACACATTTCAGCCCCTTCCCCCATCTCTGCCCCATTCTCACTATCCTCAGCCGTTGCCCAGCCACTTCACGAATTGGAACTCTGTGGTCCCCTCTCACATGTCCATTGCCTCATCACACCTCTTTTACGATCCACCCACTAGGATCCATGCTGATAGTGTTCGGACACACGGCAGTCAGCTTCCTAATCCCCCAAATGATTATGATCCATCATAATTTATGATCTCATTTTTTTTTTTTGCGACAGGATGTAATGAAGCCTTTTTTCCCCCTTTACTTCCAAATTTCAAGTTTCAGAATTCTCATTAATTATTTGCGCATGATCGAGCATTTATGGCAAGTCTCCTTATCCCTTCCGTTCCTGGGCACTTAAATTCCTATTTCTTAGTAATGAAACTTTGTTTTTAATGTCATCTCTATTTTATACATTCTTTTTGTACCTTCAATTATATTTTGCTCACTCCTCCCCGTCCAACACATGGCTGTTCATTCATTTTTCTGCATTGTCCATACTTTCCTTTTTTTCCTTCTCACTCTCTGTCACGTTCAATTGCCCCTTTCCTGACCGTTTTATATCCCAATTTCTGCTTCTTGCTCAACAATAATGTCGGTTTAACTTCTGATGTAAATTTGTAGCATTATTTGGTATTTAGGTTTTTCATTGTTAGCATGTGTATTGTGTTTTATTTCTGAAAGAATTTTTTTAACATGATAAATAAGTGTTTTTACTTTCTAGCATAAATTTCTTAGTTAAGTATGGTTGTAACTTTTGATTTTTTGTGAGAAATGTTGTTTTTCTGATCAATCGCTTTTGTATAGAAAAAAAGGAAAAAAATTGTACCATTAGTAAACTTGTTGCAGTCTAGATATATAAATGCACATTTTCACCACATATAAATGTCCTGTTGTTTGCCCAACTTTTTTCTTAACTACACAATTTGAATTACTCTTGATGCCAGGTATCTGTTTACATGTTGTTCATCAATATCATTATTTACAAGTTTCTTGCTTGGTGCATTAATTTCAAAGACATCAACTCTGTATAATTTAGGTCATTTAATCTAATTGCTTCATTCTCCTTTCTCCTCTGTCTGTTCCTCTTCTTAAGTGTTTTTTATGATTATACTGTTCATTTTTCAACATATTTGCTGTGCACAAGACTAGATGTATGCCATCAGTGTATTCTTCTAGTCGTAGTTTTGTCATTTATGTTAAGTGTTTTTTAACGTATGGTAATATAATTTTTGTCAATTTTTGGACCTCTGATTGTTCTTTGAGTTTTACATACAGTTTGTGGATTACTATGATGATCTCTTATTTTCCTATCCCTTCTATTTCCATTCTAAATTTGATGTATATTGTTACCTCGGTATATGATATAATTGGTCACTATGCTATGTGTAGGCCATGCTGTTTTTCCTACACCTCTCAAGACAATGATATGTCCCCTGGAAAATAGGTTTCTTTGGTGATTTTTTTTTAATTTTTATACCTCATCTGCAAGATTTATGTACACATCAATCTTCTTTTTAATTATTTCACTAATTTGTTAATTATTAATATGCTACTCAATTTGGCTATGTTTTGTGTAGCAATCATTTCTATTATGTTTACATGTCAATAGTGTTTTCTTATATTTTTTTTCTCTCCGTAAATGTATTAGAATTTTTTCATTTGTCAATTGTTTGAACTCTTTAACTATTGCAAATAATTGTGAAACGAGGACGTTTCTTTTTGAAAGATTGGACGAATGTAAGATGGAGAAATAGGGAGTTTATACCTTAAAACAGAACAAACCTCATGTAATTTATAAGTGTCTCTTGATTGACCAAGTTAAGAATTTATCCCCATTTCCTGCCCCAATTATATTGTCTAAATATACGACCAGTCCAATCCAAAACCCTATGTACACTTCCCAGCTTTATAGTCTCATATCCTTTTATTAACAAGACCATCAAACCTCCAATGAAACTTCCATTCAGAACCCAACCATCTTTGTTATTTCTTTGGTTAATCTCTACTCAATAGCTAATCCTTCCCTTTGTCCTCAATCAAGTTTAAGTAAATTCAGACAAACTGTGTTTACAATTCCCACCACCAGTCCCTTACACAGTACTGTTCAATGAACCTATAATCCCCACATCATAGACCCTCTCCTACTAATCTCTTAACTTCTATCTATGTCCCTATATATCTTATGCTTCTGGAGTTGAGGGATCAATCTTACTCCGGCCCCGACTCTGTTCGGTCATGTGCCAATAAGGAGTGGAACAGTATTCTTTATACATTGTATATACTATACATACCGACAATATTCCCTCGTCAATATTAGGCACCATTCTGGAATTCCTGATTATTATATCTAATAAACTAAATTGTATATCTTGGAACCACCACGTTGTCTCCTGCATGGACTAATGTTCGATTGTGGCTTGACATCATATACTACAGTTGAGAGTGCACACCACGCTACCAACACCATTAAAACCAGCACTCTTACAACGTACACACTAAGAAAAAAAAGGTTCAATAAGGGAGCTAGAAGGGTTCGAAGTCGCGAAAATGGGTGCAAACTACACGATTTGAGAAAATGGTGGAACTTTGCTTCTTATATGGTTCATTTTGGGTTCGATCTTGCCACGGTCATTGACGGTGCAATATTACGCCCCAAACTAGTCTCAAAACAAAGGCCATCCTATGGTGTTGCTCGGTACTAAAATGCAATATTACATATCCTTGTGCTGATATTATGAACATATCTTTTTTGATATCAGGAAACTTAAATTTCTTTCATATTCTTTAATCATTCATCGAGAGTATATTTTCAAATTAAGTTGACTCCATGATGAAAGGGGTCTACTAAAAAAACAAAAGTAGAATACCTGATTGCTTGTCTGGTATTGACCAATCACATTGTACACATAACCTAGGAGGTTTAACAGATGAAGTTCCAACTGGATGTAATTATTCAAATAGTCGTCAGATTTCTATTGCTGTACAAAACAATTCCACAGGTGCATTTGTGCCTTCGCTGATCGGGATTCGATGCCGCCGTCTCACTGAGCAATCTGAAGATTCATTTTGGATGTTTACACAATTTTGGCTATATTTTGCTTCAAATGAAATCCTATACTTTAAGATAAAAGCATTTAAAACAAAAGTCAATTCTGAACAGAAATATTATTGTGCAAAAGTGTTAATCAGAGCTGTTTCATGTGAAAGTGTTTAAACTGTACCCTGGATAGCCGGTTTATTTTATCACTTTTCCTCATGATTCTGACAAAGCAAACTGATATGAATCTTCAAATAGAATTCTCTATCAATAGAAACATCAGATTATTGCCCAGGCATGCCTATTAGAATAATGTTCGTTTTATTTCATTTTTTTTTTTGGAGCAATTTCTATTCGTGTATCCCCGTGTCTTTAACATTCACCTAACCTATCTATTATTGGTTGGGATGTCGAAACGTAATTACCATTACAAAGACATATCTTCCTGTTTGTGGTTCATTCTTGCTAAGGTGCAATATTGAGCCCATAACAAGTCTCAAAGAAAGACCCATATGGTGTTGATCGACACTTGAATACAATATTGCGTACCGTCTTGGTGCTACTATGTACATGTTTTTTTAAAGACATCATAAAACTTGATGTTCTCCCATAATTTCATAATCATTCATCGGAGCATTTTTAAATGAAGTTGAGTCTTTGATGAAAGGGTCTGCGAACAAGCTAACGAAAAATACTTGACTGCTCGTCTGGTATTGACCAATGGAAATGGAATATGTCACAGCATTCCCTGCATGCTTACTGTGCGATGATGGAATCAAACCCTACTACACACTAAAGATTTTCGTTGCGACTCGATCTCGGGACAGAAAAAAAAAGTCAATATTTTTTCAAGGCCCTCAAATCTGGAATTCCATCCACTCTGATGTGAAATGTAAGAAAACGGTACAAAGTTTTAAGGAAGCTTTCAAACGTATTTTACTTGAAAGGTTTTCTGGAAGCTACCAATATCATTTTACGAATTTATAAGAGACTAGCAAGATAGGGTGTGTTTGTGAAAATGAAATCTTGTGTATTGCTAATATGCGCTGGTCCATGTTTTTGTCTGTGTATGCATGTGTGTGTATGTGTGAGTGTGTGTGTGTTTGTGTGTGTGTGTGTGCCAATGTTTTTCTCTGTATATACAATGTATTTACTTTTACGGGATTAGTTTTAAATAAGGCCAATTGCCTTCTCACTCACCCCTTCACTTGATATTTTTTGCTGTTTGTTTGCTTTGTTTGTTTGTTTGTCACATTGTCATTTTATTCATACCATTGTCACATTTTATATATGCATATTTTATTAAGTGAACGTAAAGGAAATGATAAACTAAAATCATTTGGAGAGCAAACTCGCGGATTATAAGGGTGCAAACTACACGATTTATTTGTAAGGGTTGATTTTTCCCCCTTTTTTTTCATGGATTCATGCACGGTAAAGCCTAAGGGTAAAATGCATGCACATGAAAAATGTAAGCACATGTTTCCGTGTCCTTGCAAACACCACATTTTAGAATGAATAAAGACTAGCTGTGATAGTGGAATTTCTCATGAATAAATAATAAAGCATTAAAACCCTGACTATTGTTCAACACCATTGTCAGGGTGTTAACCACATACTCCCATACACACCTATTGACCCCTGTGCAAAGTGAAAATTTTGTACAGAGGGTTGGAAATAGAGCAAAATCTTTAACCTAACTGTGAAATTGATCATGGATTTCATGAAACTGATTTGTGTTTTAAACCACCTCCAACGAAATTGTACACTATACAACTATCTCCCATATCAATGATAGTGTTATCTGATATATAGTTACTGAATTATTAAGAATCAAAAGTGGATTTTTTTTTAAACGCCTATTAATCCATAGAATACATTCGATGCAAAATAATGACATGGATGTTTCCTAGAGTGTCAATTCACGGACCCAGTAGTTTGGTCACCTGGTGTGGGCATGTTCATTCTTTTCTTGAACATGATTTATGAATTCAATGAATTGTTGAGTCGTGCGAACTTATGTGCACATAAGTTGATTCCCAGATGGCTCATTGTACAGCTCGTTCATGCGTGTTTGAGCTGAGCATCTAGCGCAAATTCCATTTCCATAGCAGATCAGCTCTTCTGAGGCTTTTCGTAGCGGCTTACTGCAACTCTGACTTCAAAATTATTTTGTCCACTTCATAATATCAAGACCCCGCAGATTCCTACCACGTGGAAAATGGTGAGTTAAAACATCATCGTAAAGCATGATTTGAAATATCCACAATGTTCTCGACCAAGGCCTTACTCTCGATATTACCCTTCATTAAATTTCTTGTATCTGTTATGTTTTTGGTTGTATAGCCATGTCTTATAATGTAGGTTTGCAGGCAGTAATATTAAAATGTTCATTTTAGAGTTCTGTTAAAACTGGCTAGTTTTATGCGTGCTGTTTTCTGTTCTATTTTGTTTTGTTTCGTAACCATTCTGTGGAATTAGAGCAGCTTTAGCGATAAAATGTCTTGCTAAAGACGTCATGGCATTCCGATTTCAGATTTCAGATTCATTTATTGTTCATTTAGGAAATTCTTTTTGTTGGTACATGGGCGTGCACATAGGAATATCTACATACATGCATAAACTCACATATATTCATGTACATGTACACATTATAAATGTTACAATTTTCACTACATACACAATTATACAAGCATAATTTATACTCACAATACAGTGAACACATACATAATCACAAATTTCAAGTAATTCTTTATATTTACCGATCAACAACAAAACAAAATAGTTAAGAAAACGTGGAATCGGATATTCCTATAGGAAGTGTATCCTTAACATAACCTTTACGCCACCTCCCCCCCCCCCCACACACACACAAACACACATCCCCAAGGATAATACATCGCGTCGTGCCATACCACATTTGATTAATAACGAATAAAAGGAACGGAACTGAAGTTGATGAATAATTGTTGATAAACTTATGGATAAATAGACTAGTGTACTAACTAAACTTATAATGGCAAACATTGCACGCTCATTTTTATGCTGGGATAATTCTCTGTAGTCAGGTAGTGTTAGTGGTGGACTTGGGTATACCCTGTATGCAGCAAGGCAGCGCATAAGAATTGAACTATACATTAAGCTGCCATGGAGAGAGTTATGTAGTCACATTTACATAAGTTAGCTCTTCTGCAAAATTATTACACACGCATGAACAGTGGCCTTGAACTCATGACACTTGATTTTCCTTTTCAGGTATTCAAGCAAGATACAATAATTTGCGCGCATTCTCCTGATCACGTAAACTGATATGCAATTCTGAAGGACAGAGTGATTCCTCAACAGAATATGTAAGTTTCATTAATGGATTAATCCGAAGTAATTTTAGCTGTAATTTTCGAAGAAGAAGAAGAAGAGATGAAGAAATAGAAGAGAAGAAAGCAGCGAAGCAGCTACCCAAAAGGCGAAGAAAGAGAGACTGCACGTGATGCTGAAAGAGGAGGAAGCTAGCTAGAGGACATAGCAGAATTTTGAAGAACATGAAATCATCTACGACTGGAGGAAGACGGACTATAAAAGCAAGAAAAACGTCTTTTTTTATACAATACATTGCTGCAAAAGAACCGTGAATTGAGGAGCCTCTTCGAGGTCCACAGTATATATTCTTCGGTTCTGCATGCTAATAAGTTGACAGACTGCAGACCGACAGTCGAATCGGGGTACATCGGGGCACATCGGGCACTTTTCAGCTCTCTGAACGGGGTAACAGCGTGATAAGATCGTATAGATCGTTCAGAGCGTAGATACAGCGTGCATCGATCGGATAACATCGGCAACATCGCACTGACAGCGTAGCTACATCGTTCTAAAGCGTACTAATACATGTACACTTGTATATGTATTTTCAGGTTATTGATTCATCTAGATTTTCAGCATGTGATATCCGTGAAGTATATTATATTAAATCGTATTATTACACATGAACGCAGTTTTATCAGTTACTATAACGTAGCCACCGTTTAGTGGGTTGCGGAAAATTTGATAAGACTATAGTGCAATTTTTGATACCATCTATAATCGAGAGATATGTTACTCAAGTGGACCATTGCGATCATTCATTCTTGCCTTTTCCGTTCTACGTCTTCTCAGTTTTTTTGGACTTTTTCCTGAAAACTCCATGATGGATTGTAACTCATACAGGCAGCATCTCTACCCCGCAAGAATCTTCATTTTTTTTCATTTTTTATTTATTTATTTATTTATATATTATTCATTTTATTTTATTCTATTTATCATTATTATTATTTATTTATTTATTTATTATTATTATTTTTTTTTTTGGGGGGGGGGGGTAATCTTCTTTTCTGTAACCAGTATTATCAAAGTAGATCAAATCAATGTTATGAATAAGTAGAGGGGGCTATATTTTCACTTTTGTGTGTGTGTGGTAGCAGGATTAGAGGTGTCAACCATAATGGGCATCATTACACCCATTGCCATGGCCAGCACCCGGACCATCATCTGTGGCAAGCTCAGCAACGGCTGAATGGCTGAGGTCTATAAGTCTTACTCCTTTCCTAACTGTGTAAAATATACAGCAAACTGATGTTAAATTGGCATGTAATTTGATGTTGTCTTACTTTGTTATTTTATGTTATGAAGACTTTGAGTTGGTCAGGAAAAATGTGGGAATATTATGAATATGCCCTATGTCATAAATGTATGCAGGCCTACATAAAAGGTGTGTATTTTCATCTCAGTCCAAATTCGCCACATTTTTCTTTTCAACATGACTTTACTCAGGCTATTCCACATTTATTCTTTTTTTTTCAGCTCTAACTTAGTGATGTCGGCATGCTGTCCCCCGTCTGCCTGGAGAGGACATGCTGTATGTCTGTGACAAAGTAAGTGCTGCACTTTTATTTTTTTATGGGAGACGGGAATTCCATCTGCTTTGTGACTAGAAATATAAGAGGAATATTTCTTTGCAACATTATCATGTTTTACTTATATGACAAAGAGCTGAAATAAATCTATCCGACCGGATTTGTTTAGAAACCAATATCAAAGCTTAAAGGGATGGTATAGTATTGGTGGAGGTGAGGATTTGGGCTTTTAACTTTTTGTGATATACCAAGAACCTACTTATGAAATAATAGAGAGTATGCCATTCTAAGAGGAATTCTAAAGATTATTTGATGAAAATTGGTTTTGAAATGGATGAGCCATCCAAAAACAAAATAAAACGCAGCGATCGTGATAAAAAGTGAGTCCTATATTATATTTTTATTGCTCTGTTTTGGATATCGCAGCTATTTCAAAACCATTTCTCATTATTTCAGCAAAAGACGTTAGAAACCTGAAGTAGATCTATGCAATCAATTTAATTTTCCATTTTCTGGTCAATGGTCATAGTTGCAACCTGTTAGTTTATGTAAGCAACAAAACCGCCTATAGTGTAAACGACCTATTTCCTTCGAAATTTTATTCAGTCAGTATTTATTCATGCCAAAATCTCTTTCAGAACCTGGCAGGACTAAATCCCACAATCTTCACTGTGAATGCTGCGCACTATTTGGCTGGATGGTTGTGAAATCTGCCCGAATTCCTGTATACAATCGTGTCTTCCTTCGCTACAATGTTTCCGGCCTTCTGTTCTCTGTGGCTTTCAGTATCCCAGACAAGGCAGAAACACCCGATGCATACTTCAGCAGTACATTGCAAGCCTTGATCTGAACAGGCAACTATCACGAAGAAAAATCTACGGCATTTCATTAACAATATTGTTCAATAATTGGCTTGATATAGTTTACCAGCCTAAAGTTTTCATGGTGTATACTTTTACAAGGAATTGTCACCAGAGAAATGATGTTGTTCAGCTTGTCCCTCCGTTCGTACATCAGTCTGTTATCGATTATGGCAACGTTGTATCACGAAGGGAAATGAAACGAAAAGTACAAGTGGACAAGTTAATGCAGGGAGATTACTTTAGCAGTTGAACACATCGTCACAAATTGAGGAATATCGGAAAATCCGTTGAAGAGCTATATATACACATATATTTAGAGTTTCAGTGCCGCCATTACGAGATGAGAAAGCTACATCTTTGACGTCAACCATGGAAAATTATATAAAGAAATGTAAAGAAAATAGGCATAGTTTCACGTTTCTAGCATTACAAAAGGAGCACTTGATTTACTTCTTCCAGAAGGGGGTGGGGGTAATATTACCCTTAACATTATGGCAACGACAAATAAGTGGAGGCAATTTGTACTTTTCATTTAGAATCAGATTTTATGGAATTCCCTTGATATTTTCTTCATATACGTTTCCATACATGAAAGTGACACTGAAACTTTAAAAAATGCATAACTTCCACTGGATCATACGATTTTCCATGTTCACTTATGTGTTCTTATGATATTGCTCCAAACCACCGGTACATTTGGGTTTCATTCCCCTTTAAGTACTGTTTGAGGTATCCAAATGAAACTTTGCATATTGTATGTACGATTGGATGAAGTTACTTCTACCACCTTGTGGGTGCCAGCGTTCAAGGTCAAATATTGTAGGTCATTGTCAAATTCTACAATGTCATTTCGTGCTCTTTCTTTGTATATCACCTTGTAAGCACTGTCGACATAGTATTGTGGTGTTCTTTTAATAACTTTCCACACTTTTGAGCTATATGACCACCAAATTCACTCCCCAGAACATCTAAAGATGGCTGTCAAGTGTTGATATTGGTGAAGTCCGACTCCGTCAACAGTCAAAAAGTCAATGAGCTTACATTTGAAAATCAGTGTAATCACAAATTCGATATGTGGGCAAGACATCACTTCGCTTTTACCTTGTTAGATGGTGAATATTTGTGAAGCTTCCGTTTCTAATTCATACAGCATCAGCATACCTTATGTCGGAGAATAGTGGTAAAGAAGATTAGATACTTTGGCAACAGCGTGTAAAATTCGCAAAATTTTATTTTGTGCCTTATTTGCTGAACAAACGTCGTAGGAGGACTACAACCTGCCTGGCAGTATGGCGGAACAATTACTCTATTATTAGCGTCATAGAATAAATGACAATGATGTAGTTCTGAAGCATGCTATTCATTAGATACTTTTGCAATGACTCCATGTATACTTTTAATCGAACTAGGTATATAATCATCAATGTCTTGTACTTGAATAACGACAGAATGATTTCGGTGAGGAAAGTTTTCTGTCACGTCATTTAGGAATAAGGGAACGTGTCGATATTATGCTATTTGTTCCATAGTTATTTCTGAAGTGGTTAAATGTATTTTCCTTAAAAAAAAAATCATTTTATATATACCTACGTTGCATCCAGATGCCTATTCGTTGAAAAATATGGGCAATGTATTCAAAGGACAAAGATCATACACTAATGGGCCTAGGGTATACAACATTTCACTCGTTGTTGTTGTTTTGCTTTGTTTTGTTTTGTGTGTTTGTTTGTTTGTTTGTTTTTGTTTTGTTTTTTTGGGGGGGGGGGGGGGGACACGGTTCAAAGTGTCCTGAAACCTTGTATAATACATGCATTTAGTCATGTATGATGCCAAACTGTTCCCGCTCATACAAATGCAGCCGTTTCAAGGAAATAACATAAGATTATTCTTATACTCCATGATGTGGTAATGCTTAAGTGGTTCATAAGAGTCCAGTGAAACTGTGCACAGAACAAAATGTGGATTTGAAAATGGTATACGATATCCGCAATTTACTCTCTGACGGGGTCTATCATCCGATTAATATGTATAAGCACGGTAGTCTCCTATTCGGAAACTACAAGTTAAATAAGCTGCAATCATTTTGCACGCGACCATGGCGTTATAGCCAAAGGTGATCTGCAAATCCCTGTGTGCCTACAGAGGATTAGAAAACGTAACAACTTTCTATGTATAGAACAACGAAACAGAAACTGGTGCATGTATTATTCTCAGTCACTTTGTTAGTCATTATGATGATTTGCTCATTGCAGTTCCGGAATCTCAGCTCGAGGGACTCGAATTGATCACCCAAAACAAAATCTGAATACATAACCATGATAACTTCGATTCTACCTAGTCTCCATTGGTAGCCCATAAGGGCTGGTATCAAGTTCGATTTTCATATTATAATTATACCTTGTATTTAGATGTTTTCATCGAAATGCCCGTATACCTGAATATAGTATGCGTATGTCAGTTAAGTATCTAAACCATAATAAATTGTAGTCGTAATCTAAGTGCCAAGAATCTCATGATTTGAATAAGTGTGAACACCAAGACATGTCGTGATAAGGACTTTAAGACAATTGGCATCGTCATTATAAAACAAACTCCTAACTGTAAGACATGTTTTAAATTTTAGATAAATTCATGTCTATGCTGGAAACATATCTTTTTGATGATTCATGACGACGTCACTGTTACATTAATATTGTACGCATGGAAATATGTAGGCCTATTCGTTTAAAAGCATACAAACAACTTGTTAAATCCTCTTACATTTTTTTAAAGATATGGTGCATACTTTAGAAATGTACGTAGCATGCTTTTGTTTTTTTGAGGCTTTGTGTACTGGCAAAAAACATATCTTATTCTTATAGAATATGTAATTAGTATGTATTCAAGTACGTTTTGAATAAAACGTATCCAGACAAATGTATATCATATTTTTACCTCTTCCTTCATGCAGATGTATGCTCTTGCCTAGAGGGTTTGTTTGATAGATAGTGATAGTGCTCACCTCATTGGAAAGGTAATTGGGTAAATATTTGGTTTTAGTATGTCATTCAAACACAACTATAAGTTAACTTCTACATTAACATTTCAAAACTCACAAATTCCACGCACACATTTCATGATTCACAGGATCCAAATTACACCAATCTTATTTACTTTGCAGAGTGCAAAAGCAGCATAAGTTTGATATACTGAGAAAACAGGCTTGCATTAGTTCGCACTATTCAAGGTTTAAAGTAGTTAAGTAACCAAATTGTACCTTGTTATGTGATGCTAAGTATATTTACCTTATAGGTATAATGTTGCAAATATGTGGTGCTTATTTCATCCATAACTGCTGCAAAATTGCTTCTTTAAAGGAGCCAATCAGTGTCACTGCCTGTTCCTCTAGAGACGCAATATTGCCCAGTAATCTCAAGGTTCACTAGAGGTTATACTGGGCAACATTGCGCCTCTAAAGGCGTAGACAGTGACACTGACTGGCTCCTTTAAAGAAGCAATTTTGCTGCAGTCATGGATCAAATAAGCACCACATAGGTGCAACATTATACCTATATATATGGCACAAAATCGCACCCTCAAAAGAGGCTACAATCTTGGAACTTAGGGTGCTTCTTTGCACCCTCACGAAAGGTGTAAAGTTGCACCAAAAGTAGAGGCAAGAGAGGGTGCAAAATTGCGC